>NW_020173953.1:30129-48710 GCF_003031525.2 Neophocaena asiaeorientalis asiaeorientalis
CTGCAATTCTCCCATAAAGTCATTATTTTCAAAATAAAATCCTTGCTCTTACCTCCAGGTTTATCTCTCTCCACTTCTCCCTCCCTGATTCCCTTAATTCCACCTACAGAGAACTCCCTGCTCTTACTCTGAACTCATCAGACCTTCTCATCACTCTCTACCTAGGAAAGTAGTTCTCCTTCTGCTTTCTTCTTGAATTACTCCTAATGTCATTTAAGGCTCAGCTCAAGGATGAATGCATTTCTTCCTCTGTAAAACAATAACCTTTCTGCCCAGCCCTGGACACTTCTGTCTCTTACCTACCAATATTCTCATATGCTCTCCGTTATACACTGCACATCTCACTGGTCATTGCAAATATTAGTTTACATTGACTGACTCATCAGAATGTGTCTGTCTTCTTGTTGGTGTCTCTGATGGAACAGAGTACCTGGCATACAAAAGGCATTCAATAAATACTGTAGGCATTCGATAAGTACTTGCTGACTGAATGAACAAATAAATATAGCTTAAGTTCAGTATGGAGGTTAATTGAATTTGAAAAGGGGACCACCAATAAAAGGAAGATTAAAGAATGTTACTTTGAAAATCACACTTTTGTATTTGTATTATTAGGATTAGATGCTTCTGTTAGTTCCATTACTATGTCATCTGTCGATTTGGCATGAAAATATTTTTGTTGTTGTATGTTGTTCCTGAAAACTTTACACTGGATTATTGGTTGTGAAATAATTCCATGCATGAGAAAATATATTCTATATTCCAAGCTCATTATTTATGTTTTCCTTGCAAAAGCACAGCTGATCCAAAATTAGGTTTGTTAAACACAATTGTCACATATCTGAATAACGGTAAACCGAGAAAGAGAAGTGCTCATTTCCTTAGGTAGTATTCTGGGTTTATAACTGTTGATGCTTGTCAGAATCACAAGCAAAAACTTTACAACTTATTGTTAGGAATGAAAGGAAAACTGCGTATATTTTAACAAAATGTTTACCTAAGTTAGTTCAGTAAACAAGTAAACAGTAAGAAAGTGTTAGTAGCCTTTCCCTTGATTCCATGCTTCTGATTGATCTTCTTTTGAACTATTTCTTTTCATGTCTTCCTCCTGATTCATCGCCCAGTTCGGGGGCTGTCTTTCCTCACCTGGACTATTATAGAAATCTTTTGACTCATCTCCATGTTTTCAATATCTTCTGTTCTTTCCAATCCTCATCCACTTCTCCCCAAATATATATCCATTTCCCACAGAATAATTGTTTTGGACTCAGCAGCTCATTATGTTATATCCTACTCCTACCAGATCATAAACTCTATGATACTTTTTGTCTTGCTCATTCTATTCAATAAAGTCCAGGTTCAACACAGTGGACTATCCCTTTCAGAATCCAAGCCCAACCTTGGATTGCATCTCTGCCCACTCTCCTCACATATCTTTCACTCAGTCTCTGAATCATTCATAGTTACAAAATACTTTGTTCTGTTTTCAAATATTGTTCTCTTTTTCTTGCAGCCATGATTACATTCTTGTTCTAAAATCTAATTCAAATGCTACTTTGTCTATAAAATATTTTTTTCCACAAATCAAAATTAATTATTCTTTGTGTATGTTTCCATTGTTTGAGTTTCTGTTACCAATTATCTTTAAATTGTTTGCATATCATTCCCCAAACTGGAATCGTGAATTCCTGGAAAATAGAGTTTATGTAGCTCTCATTTATTTTATCTAAGTTTAAAATTTAATAGATGTGGGTGTTATGTGTGTGTGTGTGTGTATTTATCAGTAAATAAATTGGACAGAATGTTCTTCATAAATGCTCAGAACAGTATGTCTGCATCCAATCCTTATGAAGTAACAAAAGTCTTCAAATTCAGGGTGTGAGCTAATCTTTCAGTGTGCTAGGACCTATTTTCTCCAGATTCACAAGCAGCCTGTGAACGGTGGTGTTAGGGATCATGTGAAGAGGGCCAGGCTTATTCATCATGAACCAGATGCTGTTATAACACCCAATTTACAGATGAGGAAACTGAGGCTTGTAAGGATGAGTTTTGCCAAGACTTTTGCTAAACAGCTTGTGATCAGTGATTGGAAGGAGCTGGAGGAAGATTTCTCCAAGAGTAAGCTAAAGAGAATGGGGGAACCAATTACAAAGCCCAGGTGAAGTAATCCCAGTTGTGCCCTGGTCCCTTGCCAAAGTCACCTGCTTGCTCTCTGGAAGAGGGGACTGCGGCCTCAGCTACCAGTCCACTAGCCCACCAGCAAGAGGAGATGCAATGAAAGGCAATAGCCTTCTCCTTGTCCACAACCCAACTCCCTGTCCCTACTTCCCTCCTGTGTTCTATTATGTCCTATCCAACAAAGCTCATGGAACATCTTTCTTTTACCTTTTTTCCCCCCCCCCCCCTTTTTAAATTCTAAACAACAATTACAACAGACTCTGGAGACACTTCTTCTTCCTGATAAAAAATCTTTCTTCCTGATAAAAATCACCTGTCTCCTGAAGCTTTTCTCTCAAGTTCTTCTATTGGTCTTTGTAAAACAATTTAATAAAATAAAGGAATGCATTCTGGATACTGACTTGCAGTGATATATCTGGTAGTATCTTCAACTCTTCAACAGAGAAGGTCCTAGAAAAACCAAACACTTAACCTTAAAAAAGACAAAAAAACAGAAAAGAAAGAAAGAAAGAAAGGAAAGAAAGAAAGAGAAAGAAAAGAAAAAAGGAAAGAAAATGTAGTTATATATTTTTCAGACATGATTTTTGGTGTATGGAGGAAGTTATTTAGGCCAATGAGACTCAAATCACTTCTACTTTTTATTTAATGTTCTCTCTTCATATCCTGTAGCCTAATGGTTCTTTAAGAAATGGTTGCTGAAGACATAAATACATTTGTTTACAGAGATAAGGTGAACTTTCAACAAGTTTGAAAGATCTAGAAACAGGGCCAAAATGCAGCTTACCCTTATTACCATTATTCAGATGTGATTGGTAAATCTCAAAACAAAGATTGGAAAGCTGAGCAAGTCTTCATCCTTGGAAAATTCAAGGTACATTTAGACTTCAGAAAACAATGTTATTTCCAGAATAACTGATCAATATTAAGAGAGCTAATTTGTTTCAATACACTCAAGAACTGTTTTATATGAGGATAAAAAAATAATTTAAAAAATCCAGTCGATATGATTATTTTCTTTTTCAATATATATGTTGCCAGAATCCCTGCTTCTCCCAGTCAGTATTCATTGGATAATTTGTGATGAAACTGATGGACTTTAGGCATTTGGGAGATATCTGAAGAAATAAATAAATCTGATGAAAACACAGTTAAAAATATATATTATATATATATATATATAATATATATATAATATATATATAATGCTTAGTAAAATGTTTGGTTCAAAAGAATTGAACTCCATCTTGCTGTAGACTCACAAGTTAATTTTGGGCTTTTGGTTACATTTTACTAAAATAACAGTTGATGCTAAAATATACTAACCCTGAAAAATATTGGACGAAAGAAAAACAACCAAGTAAACTATTAAGTCTACAGCTGTTGTTAGGGTATCCTACTACTTTTACTTCCAAGACAAGATGTGATTTATCTTTAAATAAAATTGAAAATGCTTCATCTTATATATTTGGCTGCTTACATCAATTGTCCAGCTTATTAAAATAACTATCTTATGAATGACTGCACTTCCTTGTCCCTAATATATTTTAATTTTTGTTGTTTTTATTGTTTAGCTTTAAAACTGAATGTTTACACATGTTCATATATGCATTTAAGAAAGATAAGTTTGCTGTTATGTTGCATATTTTCATTAGCTCTCTTTTATCATATTAACTTGGAAAATTTTATTTAATAATATTTAAACCTTTACCTTGTTTCCTGAGAAAGAATAAAGAGTTGATTGTTTCTGATCTATAATAAAGATAATGATAATAATAAAGGCCTAAGAGAATAGGCTACCTATATTTCAAAGACTCTTAAGGTTATTACATTTATTTTATCTTACAAAACGAAAGAAAGCAAGTAAGCAAAACCTGGTTTAAATAAGTTGTCTTAGCACCAGTGCTTCTTGACTCAACTAAGTTAATTTTTATTTTTAGCATCCCAAGTAATTTTCCAATGTAAACATTTAATTCTTTACAGAGGCTATGACACATGGACAGTAACGGCAGGCTGTAGCTTACAGAGGCTGGTAATTTAATTGGTGGAATTATCAAATCACTGCTACTGGATTTAAGGCTGTTTTAACCAAAATCACCCAAAGGCCAGACTTTAACTGGCTGCACAAAGTTTCTCACTGGACTTACCATCAAGAGTATAAGTCACTGCTGTTCCTAAAGACCAGATCATTCTACTGAAGGAAAGAAATACTATCATTACCTCTAGTTGATTAAGGAGTGATTGCTTTCAGTTGCTGGATGTTAACAATAAAATTTAGTTTTTAAAAATCAAAAATAATATTCTGATTTTTATATATACTGATTTTCACAGGGATTCAAAAAAACATCTTTAGTTTATTAGAGAAATCCCTTCATCAAGATATTTTATGGAGTGGTGTATGTAAGTATTTGGTATAAAGTATAAATTTAAGTTTTCTTAAGATGACTCTACTCTCAAATTATTTTGTTTTCAAAAGTCCCATCTCTTGGGTAATGACTAATTTTCTCCTGGTTATTAGTAATCAAAATTATGTGAAATGGTGGTTCTCCATGCCTTTTTCTCCCACTGAATGAAACAACATATTTCAAAATTGGGACTCTGGGACATTTGGTTCTTCTAAATCACATTTTTTTCCCAGTAAATACAGCAGCTGATTCATGTACTCTTATATTGTCATATTTCTATGTAAGGTTATATAGTATTTTTTTGAGAAGGAAATGATATAATATCAACAAAATATTATTTCTTAATTAGCATTTTCTTTGAATATCTAAATTGATTACAACTTGACAAATTATTTTTCAATTGTTTTGGCTGTGTAGACACTAATCTTTTGGGCATCTGTATCAAACATCTGGACATTTGACTCAATTGTTTTTTCCCTTGATCCAGATTTTATCCAGCTGTTTGCTGCAGTAAAGATGTCATCAGTCAAGCACATCGTCTGCATTCTTATCACCCTCTGCACATCTGTTCTTGACATGACTTTTAGCCTGCTTCTATGCAGGCAGCAGACAGTTTCTGGCCTTATTTTGAAAGCTTGAGTTAGTTTCTAGTTAAGAAAAAAGTGCAGAAAGAAATTTACTGGACAAGGAAATAATAATGCACTTATAATGCATTGCTTTCTTACTATGCCCCAGGCTTTACATCATGCAAGATTAGTAATGTATTGTGTGCTGTTGTTATCTTGCCTTCATGATCCATTAAATATATTGGAAAAGTCACTTAACTTTTCTGGGTCTTAGTTCCCAAATTTACAAAATGTAATGGTAACACAGTTCATTATATTTTAAATTATGTTTAAAAAATAACATGAGATTTACTCTCTTAAAGAATTTTTAAGTATACAGTACAGTATTGTACTGTAAGTACAACTATAAGCAGAGTAAATCTCTAAAATTTTTTCATCTTGCATAAAAGCAAATTTATACACCTTGAAGAGCAACTCTCTTATTTCCCATAGTTAAATTGTAAAGTCTCTTCTACATATGAATTTCATTTCTGACAATTTCACATAAATGTTTTAAACCGATATTATAACCCAATAATATTTACTTAGCATATATATGTATATCATGTATATATATGATATTATATATGTATATATATCTGTATATTGTACCATTCAAAGCAATTTAAGAAACCTAACCTTTCAGAGCTAGAGACTCCTTAAATCTGCAACAGCTGATTTTTATTTGAGTAAACATAGAGAAATGTACAAATACAGGCAGAAATGTACAGTTACATCAACCAGAAGATGATGCCATTTCCAAGCCCATTATGCATACAACGTGTGGAGCTTGGGTGTCTGAATATTTTGCTTGCAAAAACATATTTTTGCTTAAAAGGTTGGGGAGGGGAATTATTATCTCACTTCTATTTACACTTTGTGGGTAAAAGAATGAAATTAGAATTTAAGAATGAAATTACAACAATACATTTTCTATGTAAGTGAGAAGTTGCATTAAAGTGCACATTTACACTTGTGAATACATCAAAATAATGAACTTATGAAAAGGTGATGAATACCTTCAGATACTTGTTACTGTTTTGTTAATAATTAGAGAAACTCTACACACACACACACACACACACACACACACACAATTGTAACACAACCAAGCATTTATTTTCTACCTCTATAATCTTCCATAACTTTCCTTTGCTCTCTCAGGAGTCTTCAATTTGACAAGTCATGTCTTTGCAACAAGACAGATCAGATAGAAACATAACAGCTGATGTGAGAGGCAGTGTGATATAATGTCTATAAACACACACCCTACTGCCCAACAGTTAAGATCTGAATTCTGACTGTCTAGTTCCTAACTACGTGACAACCATGAAAGTCATATAATCTCCCTGTCCCTCTGTTTCCTCTAGGATAAAATGTGGATAATGATGATAAAGAGGTTATTACAAAGCTAAATAATTTAATATTTAGTGCTTAGAACAGTGTTAATTCTCAGTAAGTGATCAATTAATTTAGCTTTTAAATATGGTATTAGAAATACTCTGTAGAATGGAAAAAAAATATTGGGAGAGGAAGGAAAAAGAATAATCTGTTATAATTGATTTTGATAAGGATAGAAAAATCTACTGTCAAGGCAATCTTTGGATGATATGAGTTACTCACAGATTTTATCAATTTGGGAACTGAGTTACAAAAAAATCTTACATCATTTTCTATTATTAAATACCTATTTAATCACAAAGCTAAAAGAAGAAACTCACTTTTTATCAAAAGAGCCTAATATAATAAATGCTTGGGTTTTAAGATGTACTGAGGAATAAAAATGTTGGAACTATAAGAAGAATAGGGAGTTGGAGTTGAGGTCTACTTTGAAGTTTGAGACTGTATCTTAATACTCTATCACATGAAATAGGGTTGAATGCACAGAATTCTGGTTAAATAGGTTCCAATCCCCGGAAAAAAGATGGTAAATTAATGAAAACTTCCAATCTACATATTCCAAAGGAGCTAGACAGGTGTTTAGGTCCAAGAAGAGAGAAAACAAGGGAGGTATTCAATCCTATAAGTATAACTATGGTTGGGTTTGCAAAGGGGAAAACCAAAACAGCCTTCAGAAGAGAGAACAATATTGTCATCTAGTCCTATACACCATTTTGAATCAAATGATACTATATTGAACTCTACTAGTTCAGGGTGGGGGTGCAGATAGGGGATGAGAGTTCTTTAATTTTTCTATCTCAGTACCACATTGTTATAGGGTAGGTCCTTTCGGAGGAGATACTTGGAGAAATTGGGGAAGGACAAGAGGATGATAATTCATGTCCATCCAACAGCTAATAAATCGGTGTCAGCCTAGACTCTTTCTTGGCCTGAACCACCCTCCTGTTCCCTCTCCCCATTGCAACCCAAATTCATCTCAACATATTTTTCTGTAGCATTTTAGTCAATATAGCCTTTCTTTGTTAATGATTCTTCAATTACAAAGAACAGAAATACTCAAGGAAAGAGAGTTCCATTCTGGGGCATTTCATAGAATCTAAGTGGTGAATGTATTGTCAGGGCTCGTCAGAAATGGTACTGAGGACTTAAAAGCCATCACAATTCAGTGCAGCTGTATTGGTCAGTTTGGTAAATAACACATTACCATCAACTGGTGACTTAAACAACAAACTTTTGATTCTCACAGTTCTGAAGGCTGGCAAGTCCAAGATCAAGGTGCCATCAGATTCCTCATTTCCTGAGAGCCCTCTTCCTGGTTTGCAGATTTTGCAGATGACTCCCTTCTTTCTATATTCTCACATGGTGGAGAAAGCAATTATCTTCTTGTGTCTCTTTTTATAAGAGCACTAATCTCATTTATGAGGACTACACCTTTATAACCTAATTACCTCCCAAAGGGCTCACCTTCAGATACCATCACAGTCAAAATTAGGGTTTCAACTTATGAACTCTGGGAGGGCATGAGCAGTTAGTCCATAGCAGCAACCTGTTTTTCTTTAACTCTTTGAGACAATTTAGCCTCTTGGTGCTGCTTTCCTCTATGGCTCAGTAACATTTAATTTTGTTCTCCTTGACCCAGATTTTGGGTTCATCTACAGATGATTTAGCATGACTGAACTAAAAGGATCTACTACTCACAAATAAAGTACTACAGGCTCTCTGTTCAAAGCTGATTTCCTCAGGTAGATCACATGCTTAACCCATTAACCATCACAAGGTTTGTTCTCATGGTACATGTGGCTGAAAGAATGAAGCCCTCAGGGCCGGGGACAATTTTTAGATGTAAGCATAGTTTGAGTAGGAACCCCAAAAGAAATCCATCATATATCACCTTTTCTATCTACTGACCATCAATGAGATACTCAATAGGCCAGATCTTGACTGTTAGGTTCCCACAGTAACATGTTTTTGTTACTGCTTTGGTCACAGCATTAATCACATGTATTATACTTTCATCTTTTTATCAGATTGTTACTCCAAGCAATTTGTGAACATCTCAAGAGCAAGGATTGATTCCAATTTACTCTTATATTACTGGCACATCTCATAGTGTTTTTCACATAGCAGATCCTCAAAATGTGATGTTGACCTAATTTTCCATGGCGAGTCATTGAATCAATTATAACACTTAATAAGCTGTTTAGATGGAAAAAACTTCCATGTGATTTAAGGGCTCAATTATATGTAGGTAGGGAATCAGCAGATTATAGAATCACATTTACACACACACACACACACACACACACACAATTGTAACACAACCAAGCATTTATTTTCTACCTCTATAATCTTCCATAACTTTCCTTTGCTCTCTCAGGAGTCTTCAATTTGACAAGTCATGTCTTTGCAACAAGACAGATCAGATAGAAACATAACAGCTGATGTGAGAGGCAGTGTGATATAATGTCTATAAACACACACCCTACTGCCCAACAGTTAAGATCTGAATTCTGACTGTCTAGTTCCTAACTACGTGACAACCATGAAAGTCATATAATCTCCCTGTCCCTCTGTTTCCTCTAGGATAAAATGTGGATAATGATGATAAAGAGGTTATTACAAAGCTAAATAATTTAATATTTAGTGCTTAGAACAGTGTTAATTCTCAGTAAGTGATCAATTAATTTAGCTTTTAAATATGGTATTAGAAATACTCTGTAGAATGGAAAAAAAATATTGGGAGAGGAAGGAAAAAGAATAATCTGTTATAATTGATTTTGATAAGGATAGAAAAATCTACTGTCAAGGCAATCTTTGGATGATATGAGTTACTCACAGATTTTATCAATTTGGGAACTGAGTTACAAAAAAATCTTACATCATTTTCTATTATTAAATACCTATTTAATCACAAAGCTAAAAGAAGAAACTCACTTTTTATCAAAAGAGCCTAATATAATAAATGCTTGGGTTTTAAGATGTACTGAGGAATAAAAATGTTGGAACTATAAGAAGAATAGGGAGTTGGAGTTGAGGTCTACTTTGAAGTTTGAGACTGTATCTTAATACTCTATCACATGAAATAGGGTTGAATGCACAGAATTCTGGTTAAATAGGTTCCAATCCCCGGAAAAAAGATGGTAAATTAATGAAAACTTCCAATCTACATATTCCAAAGGAGCTAGACAGGTGTTTAGGTCCAAGAAGAGAGAAAACAAGGGAGGTATTCAATCCTATAAGTATAACTATGGTTGGGTTTGCAAAGGGGAAAACCAAAACAGCCTTCAGAAGAGAGAACAATATTGTCATCTAGTCCTATACACCATTTTGAATCAAATGATACTATATTGAACTCTACTAGTTCAGGGTGGGGGTGCAGATAGGGGATGAGAGTTCTTTAATTTTTCTATCTCAGTACCACATTGTTATAGGGTAGGTCCTTTCGGAGGAGATACTTGGAGAAATTGGGGAAGGACAAGAGGATGATAATTCATGTCCATCCAACAGCTAATAAATCGGTGTCAGCCTAGACTCTTTCTTGGCCTGAACCACCCTCCTGTTCCCTCTCCCCATTGCAACCCAAATTCATCTCAACATATTTTTCTGTAGCATTTTAGTCAATATAGCCTTTCTTTGTTAATGATTCTTCAATTACAAAGAACAGAAATACTCAAGGAAAGAGAGTTCCATTCTGGGGCATTTCATAGAATCTAAGTGGTGAATGTATTGTCAGGGCTCGTCAGAAATGGTACTGAGGACTTAAAAGCCATCACAATTCAGTGCAGCTGTATTGGTCAGTTTGGTAAATAACACATTACCATCAACTGGTGACTTAAACAACAAACTTTTGATTCTCACAGTTCTGAAGGCTGGCAAGTCCAAGATCAAGGTGCCATCAGATTCCTCATTTCCTGAGAGCCCTCTTCCTGGTTTGCAGATTTTGCAGATGACTCCCTTCTTTCTATATTCTCACATGGTGGAGAAAGCAATTATCTTCTTGTGTCTCTTTTTATAAGAGCACTAATCTCATTTATGAGGACTACACCTTTATAACCTAATTACCTCCCAAAGGGCTCACCTTCAGATACCATCACAGTCAAAATTAGGGTTTCAACTTATGAACTCTGGGAGGGCATGAGCAGTTAGTCCATAGCAGCAACCTGTTTTTCTTTAACTCTTTGAGACAATTTAGCCTCTTGGTGCTGCTTTCCTCTATGGCTCAGTAACATTTAATTTTGTTCTCCTTGACCCAGATTTTGGGTTCATCTACAGATGATTTAGCATGACTGAACTAAAAGGATCTACTACTCACAAATAAAGTACTACAGGCTCTCTGTTCAAAGCTGATTTCCTCAGGTAGATCACATGCTTAACCCATTAACCATCACAAGGTTTGTTCTCATGGTACATGTGGCTGAAAGAATGAAGCCCTCAGGGCCGGGGACAATTTTTAGATGTAAGCATAGTTTGAGTAGGAACCCCAAAAGAAATCCATCATATATCACCTTTTCTATCTACTGACCATCAATGAGATACTCAATAGGCCAGATCTTGACTGTTAGGTTCCCACAGTAACATGTTTTTGTTACTGCTTTGGTCACAGCATTAATCACATGTATTATACTTTCATCTTTTTATCAGATTGTTACTCCAAGCAATTTGTGAACATCTCAAGAGCAAGGATTGATTCCAATTTACTCTTATATTACTGGCACATCTCATAGTGTTTTTCACATAGCAGATCCTCAAAATGTGATGTTGACCTAATTTTCCATGGCGAGTCATTGAATCAATTATAACACTTAATAAGCTGTTTAGATGGAAAAAACTTCCATGTGATTTAAGGGCTCAATTATATGTAGGTAGGGAATCAGCAGATTATAGAATCACATTTGATGTAGCTTAGACGAGACATGAATTTTCACTTTATCATCAGTCACTCTGTTGGGAAGGCAAGAAGTGGCCAGGATTGGGATTTTTCTAAGATGATAATCAGCAAGTGTTTACAAGAGGCTGTGCAGAATTCTGAGAAATGTTACCATCTTTATTGTCTTCTATAAGATGTGCAATTCCTCTATTAAATACACTGAGTTAATGGACACTCCTTTAATTTGTTTATACCAGAAATTTTCAAATTTTTTTTGAATATAAAATCTTTCCCCACCTCAAACACTGCCTCTTGCCCTCCTAAGATGGCAGTTCTGAGCCACTGTTCAAAATCATATTGGCGTATGAGAATCAGAAGAGTATAGTATCAAAGAATTAACAAGGAGCTAGAAATTCAAAAAAGAATCCAGAACAAGGAGTCTATGACAATGAGAGGTGGACAAGAGAATTAAATTAAGGAGTATGGGCAGTCTAAGCTTTTGGTGGGGAATATTGCAGTTCTATAAAGGCAGAAACTAACTCCCATAAAAGTTGGTAGGATCAACTCACCGGCAACTTAAAGGCAAAAAAGACATTTTCTGACACCCAGGACAGCTTGGTGATTCTCTTATTTATAGTTTTCTGGGACATCAATTGCTTCATATTTAGGACTAGATATACAGGTGGATATCTTCTTATTAGAAATGTATTATGTGCAAAGTACTATACAAGGCATTTGGAGAAATACAAAAGCATTTTCTTACAGGTCATTTCAGTAGATAAAAGACGTGCTTTGGGGAATAAAGAATAGACAATCCATCTCAATGTATGGAAAGTGACAAATAAGAAGTAGAATATACAGGAATATTAATAGTTCAGAGAAGAGAGGAAGGAATCAGTGAGGTCTATGACTGTCTGAGAATTATTTATCAGATAGGATAAGTTTTATCTAAAATCCAAAGGCTGGATAAAATTTAGGTAATTGGAGAAGTAGGAGAAGGACATTTCAGGGCTGGTGATAAATGTGAATAAAGTGTGGATGCTAGAGTGTGTAAGGAATGTTTATGATCATGAAGACTGAAATAAAAAACGTTCTACAGTGTAATAAAATGTAAGATGAAAAGGGAGGTAAAGGACAGAGTGCTGTGGGTGAAACCCTGATTCTGTCCTATCCTGCAGAAAGAGAGACTCTTAAATTTTTATGAACAATAGAAATATAATAGGACAAAGAATGTGGATCCATATGTGGTGGTGTGTATTACAGATTATATAAAAGAGATGTCTTAAATGGAGAGCTTTTAAAAATAAAAAGCTCCCTGTGCCTTACCCTCCTAGTTTGTCTAAATAAAAATCTTCAGAGGAAAGGCCAGATAAGAAGAACGAATCAGTAAATAATTAGTTGAGATGCGCTTAGTAGAAGAATATCAAAATTGCAAAATCCAACAAAAAGGTGGAGGAAACATAATTGTGGTCTGATTAGCCTTGGAGAATGTTGATGAATGAGTCTCTAAAATAAAACTAATAAACCTCATTCTCAAAAAGCTTGAAAGTGATTTGAATTTCCCAGGTAGATTCAGAGAAGAGCAAGTAAACAGAGACAACCTTAAGGGGCACTGACATTTGGAGGAATGAATTCATATCAAAACATGCACCGCACTGTGGCTGGGACTCTCACCCAGGTTCCTCATCATATGATTTCTTAACCCCCAACTCTCATTACTGTTTCCTTTTCCTACAAATTCATATATTTTCTGTCAGAGTATCACATTCTCTTGTCGACTCCTAAGTGGGTTTCTCTTCATCCATCCTTAGTCTTTTTGTTAATTTTGTTTACTTATTATTAGTAGGAAAGAAACTGTATGGACAATTGTATTCCAAGACCACTCTTATCTCAGCCAAGTTGGATATATTTACACTCAATCTAAAACTGGGGAAGGAGGACTTTTTAATCTCAAGACTAAACAATATGAGTTATTTTTTTATTGCTATATTTTCCATTTTTATTTTAAAAGAGGTAATATTATACTCCTTACACTAATTGGCTACTTTAATACAGTATCTTGAAAAAGAAAGGAAATTGGAATTCCTTTATTTCCAGAACAAAAATTGAAATGTCACTCCTGCTGATAGGAGGAGCTATGTAAGGAATATTGAAACAAGAAATACCTAGTCGCCAGAGGATCTCATTGGAGAATTCATTGCCTTTTTGTAAGATATAAAAGATCATTGCAGGACCAGAAGCTGAAAGACTTTTAGGGAAATGAGAAACATGCACTGATGAAGTAATATTGAAATTTTACTTCACTAATTGTATTTATGTGTTCTTCTTTTCCCTCCCTACCTACTGCAATAAATCATACAGATGTCACAATGATGGATACATGTTATTATATTACACATTTGTCCAAACCCATAGACTGTAAAACAACAAGAGTGAACCCAAATGTAAACTATGGACTTCTAGTGATTACAATGTATCAATGTAGGTTCATCAATTGTAACAAATGTATCACTCTGGTGGGGGATACTGATGAGGCAGTACCTGTGTTGGGGATAGGGGTACATAGGAAATCTCTGTACCTTCTGCTCAATTTTGCTGTAAAATCTTAAACTGCTTAAAGTGAATCTTAAACTGGTCTAAAACTTCTCTAAGCTGTTAAACTGATCTAAAAGATAAAAGGTAAAATAATTAAAAGATGGCACCCTACATATTCTTTAAACATGGACAAGAATCATGGGCAAAGATACTATATCTAAATATATATCATATTTAGGATAGTATTTGGCATGTAAAATTTGAAAACATTGTGTTTTGGGGAATCTCTCCTCATCCCAAAGAAAAAAAAGTGCTGGAAAAAGTGATTTTCAATAGTGGAGACAGTCGCTTTTTGAAAACAAATGAGCAATCATTTGTGATAGCTGAGCAGGTTGTTTGTTTATATATCAATCTGTACATGAATACTGAGTGTGGAAGCATTGCTTATAGAGTTGGCAATAAAATATTAAATGTGTTACTGAGTAGTTTCACAACACTTTAATAATATGCCAAAATCTAGTGCTCACTTTAGGGTTTGAATTTCATGTAGCAAATAAGAATGTGAAGATATAATGATGTCTACCCTTACCTCCACCATGAAAATGTAACCTTGCATTTTAGAATGGATAAATATAGTTATGTTTTGTGGTTCAAATATTGTTCTCTGCTGCATGAGCCAGTCTGATAAGAGAGCTGCAGAAAATAAACTTCAGTTGTCAAAGAAAAGAGATCCTGCCTGACTGAAATAAAACTGAGTTCTGAAGATTGTTAGAAAAATCCTGAGTTCTGAAAGTTATTATAAAAATCCTTGTGGGGACTTCCCTGGTGGTCCTGTGGCTAAGACCCTGTGGTCCCAATGCAGGGGGCCCGGGTTCAATCCCTGGTCAGGAAACTGGATCCCACAGGCCACAACTAAGAGTTTATATGTCGCAACTTAAAAGATCTCCCACGCTGCAACAAAGATCCCGTGTGCCACAGCTAAGACCTGGCACAGCCAAAAAAAAAAAAAAAAAAAAAAAAAAAAAAAATCCTTGTGGGCTATAGAAATTTATGTAAGTTTCAAATCAGAAGATAGTGTTCTTACTCTATGACATAAATCACAGCAAGATCCTTTCTGACCCACCTCCTAGAGTAATGGAAATAAAAACAAAAATAAACAAATGAGACCTAATGAAACTTCAAAGCTTTTGCACAGCAAAGGAAACCATAATCAAGACCAAAAGACAACCCTCAGAATGGGAGAAAATATTTGCAAATGAAGCAACTGACAAAGGATTAATCTCCAAAATTTACAAGCAGCTCATGCAGCTCAATAACAAAAAAACAACAACCCAATCCAAAAATGGGCAGAAGACCTAAATAGACATTTCTCCAAAGAAGATATACAGAATGCCAACAAACACATGAAAGAATGCTCAACATCATTAATCATTAGAGAAATGCAAATCAAAACTACAATGAGATATCATCTCACACCAGTCAGAATGGCCATCATCAAAAAATCTAGAAACAATAAATGCTGGAGAGGGTGTGGAGAAAAGGGGACACTCTTGCACTGCTGGTGGGAATGTGAATTGGTTCAGCCACTATGGAGAACAGTATGGAGGTTCCTTAAAAAACTACAAATAGAATTACCATATGACCCAGCAATCCCACTACTGGGCATATACCCTGAGAAAACCAAAATTCAAAAAGAGTCATGTACCAAAATGTTCATTGCAGCTCTATTTACAATAGCCCGGAGATGGAAACAACCTAAGCGCCCATCATCGGATGAATGGATAAAGAAGATGTGGCACATATACACAATGGAATATTACTCAGCCTTAAAAAGAAATGAAATTGAGCTATTTGTAATGAGATGGATAGACCTAGAGTCTGTCATACAGAGTGAAGTAAGTCAGAAAGAAAAAGACAAATACCGTATGCTAACACATATATATGGAATTTAAGGAAAAAAAAAATGTCATGAAGAACCTAGGGGTAAGACAGGAATAAAGATGCAGACCTACTGGAGAACGGACTTGAGGATATGGGGAGGGGGAAGGGTGAGCTTTGACAGGGTGAGAGAGAGTCATGGACATATACACACTAACAAACGTAGTAAGGTAGATAGCTAGGGGGAAGCAGCCGCAAGGCACAGGGATATTAGCTCGGTGCTTTGTGACAGACTGGAGGGGTGGGATGGGGAGAGTGGGAGGGAGGGAGACGCAAGAGGGAAGACATATGGGAACATATGTATATGTATAACTGATTCACTTTGTTATGGGGCAGAAACTAACACACCATTGTAAAGCAATTATACTCCAATAAAGATGTTTAAAAAAAAAAAAAAAGATAGTGTTCTTCACATTCATTAATTCTTTATTTAAAAGAAATAGTATTTATTGCAGTTTAATATTTCTTTTTTCAATTTAGTGTTGTATAATGTGGCAATTTTATCTGCATAGTCTTTTGATTTTTGCTCTTTAGTTTAAAAACTTTTATAAACCAGAAAACCTAATTTGTAGTTCCATTTAATCTGTGATATTGTGTGTTTTGCCCTTCAAGGAATGTTTAGGATTGAGATTTCTTCTTTCCTTCTTACTCATTTCTTCTGACCACCTCTCAGGCACCATCAGAGAAACAACACCATGCCAACACCCCCAAAATGCTTAACTGATGGGAAGACACAAACTTCTCGAAAATTCTTTAATAAAATGTGGGTTTAGTTTACTATCAAACAATGAATATAACATCTGTTCTTTCATATACTTAAAAGGTACTGTATGCTAGTTATTTTATAAAACTCAATATAATGTTGATAATATAAATTACATTATACAGTTGAAGAAATTAAGGCAAAGATAATTAAAGTTCTATGGTTATAAGTTTTAAAACTGGGATTCAAACCATTTGTATTCTTTTAAAAATTATAGTTATTACATATTGAGTGTTTACAAAGGGCACATTAAGTATACTATAATTGATTACCATTAATCTTGAAACCCTCTGGAGGCCCCTGCCTTATCCCATTCTCTTTCCATTTTATTCAGAAAATTTCAGAGGTAAACATAATTCTAAGTACTGTGTTTGTCATTTCTTTCCCTTTGTATTTGCTTTGATTACATATCTTAGATTCCTCAAACTACATATTATTTAGGTTTTCAAAGATTTGTATTTTATATAGGTAGAACTTTATATGTATTATTCTGTGGGGATATTTTTTTAGCGTTATGATCCTGTGATTCACTGATGTAATTTTGCATATACTTCATTAATTTTTCAGGCTTAAATTATATTCCATTCCATCCATATGCATCAAGATATTTATCCATTGTATTGTGGATGTATTTGTGGGTTTCTTCCTCAAGATTTTACTTTTACAAACAATGTTATAAAGATTTCATACATGTTTTTTTGGTGCACAAGGGTAGAGATTCTCCAGGATATTGGTTTTCATATTTTTGACTCTAGAAATTGTGTTTGATTCAACAATATTATATAAACATATCTTGTAGTGTATATAAGCTTGCATTTATGACTGTTTGTAAAACTAAAACAAAAAATCATAAAATGTAACGTTAAAAAAATCCATTCTATATATTCTACTTCTATTCTCTTTAATTTAAAAAAAAATGCTCATTTTGACCCAATAGATCTTTGACCATATACCAAATTGAAACTTTCAGTTTCAAGTTCTAAGGTATATTGAGGTGTGAAGTTAGTAAGCTTAGGATATTTTAGGCAAGGCCAAATGGATTTATACTGTGGTACAACTATTACCCCAACATACCAGAGTCAACACTAGTAAGTTTTACATCTCACTCATGTAAACTCTGCTGTAGGAAAGTAATAGTGTTCAGGTCCACTTAGTCAAAGACCTAGAATTGTCAAGACCTCTTCCTAAAGAAGAGAGAGATAATGGGTTATACATTTTCTATGAGTTATGTTTCTTTCACCCACAGTTCACTAGAAAAAAACTAGCAAGAAATTTGGTGGTGCCGAAGAATATTTGGTGACTGCCACTATCTTTGCCACAGAGGGTATGTGTTTCCTCAACACTACTTAACAGTACTAAATTGTTTTCCAGATGATTGTACTGATTTACTTTTCCATTAGAAGTTTATAATTATCCTGGTTTCGCCACATTGTCATATATACTTACTTTGGCAAAATATTTAGTGTCTGGTAAGGTGAAATCCTAACTCATTGTGATATTAATTTGTATTCACCTCATCACAAGTGAATTTGCTTGTCTTTTCATATGTTTCTGGGCCAATTCCATTTCTTCTTCTGTTAACTATCTGTTCAAGTCTTTTGCTAGCTTTCCTTTTAGTCATTTTTAATATTCCTCTTGTTCTCTTAGTGACACTATATATGTTTTATTCTTTATATATTCTTTATGTGTTCTCAATTGTTATGTTTTGCAAATAACTCCTTTCCCTTTTAACTTGTCTTTCACATTTTATGGTAACTGTTGATAAAATGTATGTAGTTGAATTAATTAGTCTTTTATTTTATGGTATGCTTTCTGTGCCTTGTTTAGAAATGCCTCTGTTCTTAGGTAAAAAAATGACTTTGCTATAATTTCCCTTAAGACTTTCTTTCTTG
>NW_020173953.1:49155-82643 GCF_003031525.2 Neophocaena asiaeorientalis asiaeorientalis
AAACTTGGAATTGATTTTAGTGTATGTCATGGGGGAGGGATCAAACATAAGTGTAGATTTAGATATGAATATTTATAGATATATATAGATAGACATTTTTTCCACATAGACAGACAGTTGTCCAAACATCATTTGTAGAAAAGTTTACCCTTCCCCCTGTGATATAAACTGCTTCCTCTGTCACAAATTAAAATATTCTATATACATGAGTTTATTTCTGGAATCTCTACTTTCCATTTTTCTATACCTGTTCATTTATCTATCTGGTGTATTAAGCTTTCTCAGTTCACACTTCTTCAAAAGCCTTGGCTATTCTTGACCCTTTTTCCTTCAATATAAATTTCAAGTTAATTTCTAAGAATAGCCCCTTCTAACTCTTGCACTTTGGCATGTCATTGAATCCATTGATTGCAATAGTGGATTTTTCTTTCATGAACAGTCTAACTCTCCATTTATTTAGGTTTATTTTATTACAGTCTAATTAATTATTTCATTTCCTCCATAAATGTATTGTACACCTTTTATTTGATTCATTTCTAAGCACTTTGTATTCATGTTATTATTAATGGAACTTTAAAATTCTGGTAATTCATTAATATTGATGTATAGGGATGCATTCAACTTTGGTATATTAACTTTGTATCTACAAAATTTAATAAACTCAATAATTCTAACAATTTATGACAGTTTTATGGGTTTTCTACATACAATAATATCTAAGAAGAGTAACAAGTTATCTCTTTATTTTTCAACTAATGTTTTGCATCTTTATCACGGGCCATTAAACCCTGCTTATACCAGGCTAGAAAAACTATGGGCTAAATATGTCTGTCTCAATATTGCTCTGATTTTATGAGAACTTTCATATCCTTTTGCATACAATCCAAATTACTTTGGGCTTCCAGAAGAAATTTTAAACTGACATCTTATAATCCTCTGAACACCACTTAGCAAACATTTCTAGAAGAATTCTCAGCCCTTAATTTCTGACTCTCATATAAGGTTCCTCTTACTAAGCATTCTGAAAGTTACTCTAGGTAACTATAGATAACAAAAATTATATGGGCATATTTCTTCATCTTTTTGAGGCAATGAAAATATGAGTACTATTTTTTTCCCCAATCAAGCCCCTTTTTTTCATACTTTTACAGTATATGGTACAGAATACCAAAATATTCTAAGAAAATGGGTAAAATAAAATGCTAAGTAGGTGTACCAGAAGTAAGTGGCAGAGCCAGAAAATACAAGCGGTCCAAGCATGATATGCTTGTTGTGCTAAATGACATAAATATTGTATCATAAAGCATAAAAAAGAATGCTGTTGAGTATGTAAAATTGGATTGGCTACCAGAATCTTTGAAGTTTTGCCCGAAGAGTTCAAAGTTGATCTTGGGGAAGTTATTTCAGAGGTGGTGGTGTGGAGTGTTTCTGGAAAGAATAAAGTGGGGTATTATAAGGCATGTATCATAGAAAAGAAAACAATAAGGTAAGACTATTGAAAAAGTTTTGCAGTAATGAAGAATGATCTGTTGTAGCCATCATTTTGTGTCTGGGAAAGAAATATAGACATAAAATGAATATGTATCATTATATTAATTTGTCAGGGCTGCCGTAATGAAGTGCTGCAGACTGAGTGGCTTAAACAAAATTTATTTTGTCATAGTTCTGGAGGCTAGAAGTCCAAGATCAAGGTGTCTGCAGGTTTGGTTTCATCTGAGGTCTCTTACCTTGGTTTGTAGATGGCTGTCTTCTCCCTCTGTCTTCACATGGTTTTCCCTCTGTGTGTCTGTGTCCTAATTTCCTCTTACAAGGAGACCAGGCATGTTGCATTAGGGCCCACACATAAGACTTTGCTGTATATCAGTTACCTCTTTAAAGGTTCCATTTCCAAATATAGATACATTCTGAGGTACTGGGAATTAGGACTTCACATATGAATGTTGAAAGGACATGATTCAGTCCATAACAATCATGTTATGCAGAAAATTATGATGTTTCTTTAGAAGTTTCTAGGATTTAAGCCTTGGAATAATAAAATTAATATGTGAATGATAAAGATACAAGTTTATTATAAAATATTTTAAGAGAGCAGAACAAGCAAAATTTGAATTCGAGAGTTGACACCTGAGCATGAAATAACTATAGCTTACAGAAAATACTCTATATTTCCTAGAACTAGGGTTTCCAAAGTGGTTTGATTGCCTGGAATGGTCTGCTTTATGACTATTGTCCCATTATAATTATTAATCATGTCCTCTTTTGGTCTAAAAATTGTCCTTATTTAGAAGATAAATTATGAGATCAACCTAATTGGAAACTTCAATGGATCTTTAACATAAATCTGAGGAAAATAGTCAAGTCTAAGCTCTCCATAAATCTGGAAAATTGCTGACTCTGTAGTCATCCATCCTTATACTATTAGCTAAGGGTATACTGTTATCCAAGTACTCTACTAAGTGCAGGAAGAGAAATGATGCAGAGGACATGAGCCTTCCTCTTTGCTCTCATTATCATTAAACCCTCACTATGATAAGAGGTTGATTGTGATATTATCTTACGAGACTTAGAGAGGTTGAATAACTTGACCTTGGCTACACACTTAGTAAGTAGAAGATGATCTTAAGCGTGTATCTTCAGAAACCATGCCTTTAACCTCTATGCTACTCTGGCAACTCTAATTCAAGATATAACTTTATTCTAGAATGAATCCAGTGAGGACCAGTAGTCTTTCCATTGAACCATATTCCCATCTAGTTTCTTCTACAGCAATCATAAACATAATCTCCATTTTTTTTTAATGTTACCTTATAAAGCCCCAGAATCACCCGATTAACAAATATATTATAAATATTCAATTTGGTAATTAGTGGTTCAACTTTCTAAAAAAAGTAAACTGATTAGCTAAATTTATTTCTTTTTCTATTCCTCTGGATGATATAAAAACAAATCTTGAGATATAACCTGACCTCTGCAAAAGTGTAATTCAAATGATACGTGAGTTTTATGCCACAAAAGAACTAAAACCATGCAATAGTTATTAATTGATTTTTATCACGTTATTAGCACTTAAAACTATCTTGCACCGTAGGTAACAATTATTAACCATTTACTACATATAGATAATAAATCTATTGATATTCATAAAATATATCAGACAATATTTATATTTTTATTGGGTAAACTCTCTTGTTTATTAAAGTCAAGAAGAAGAAGCTGCTATTCAACCAAGATTATAATTAGAATTTTCATTGTACGACAGCTATGTATTCATACTGTAGAAGATCTGACTGTTGTTTCCAATCCTTCAGTCTTCCCACTATAATTCTCTTTGCCATGTGACCTCACACTTCCTCTCAAGAGTGGTGGCATATATTTCTCTGCCCCCTTATGTTGGATTCTGCCCTGTGATTTGCTTTGGTTATAAGAATATGAGTAAAAATGACTGCAGCTGTTCCAAATCTAGGCTTTAGCAGCATTACACATTTATGCCTCCTCTTTCATTTCTGCCATTGCAATTAGAAGAACATACCCTGGCTGACCCATTGATCCAAGGAGAATTAGAAACACATGGGACAGAGCTCCAATCTGCAGCTTGGTTCCAAGTTTAACCACATCCAGCTGTTTAGTCAGCCAACTTCCAGCTGACCAGCAGGCACAACAGTGTGGGTACATGATTTTTGCAAGTCACTAATTTTTAGGATAGTTTGTTACATAGCATTATTGTGGCAATAGATGGCTTATCTACATGCATTCAGGAAATGCATTTAGGACTCATGTGTCAGATCCTGAGCTAGAAGGTGATAAAACAGTAGACAAGAGAACAGTGATACATGATCTTATAAACTACAATCTACAGAGTGAGACAAGTAAATGGATAATTGCAATATAAAATGGGAAGTGTTTTAATAAGAGATTGGTGCTGTGGAAACACATGAGACTGGTGCCTCATTGATACTTGAGGATTTGGTGTAAACTCTCTATAGGAAGTGCTGACTATGTAAACAGCAGAAGTTTGGTTTGCAAAAAGTGTATGGAGAAGTGAAATGTACTCCAAGCAAAATTAACAGGATGAGCGATCAACGGGCACTGAATACTTGAGGGGTTAAAAAAAGAGAAGAGAATGTCAATGGTAAATGTCAAAGAAAAGTGGAGGTGGGAGCTTTTGAAGTATGTGAACTTTAGCCAATGTAGCACCTCTGTTAACTGCGTTAAGGTGTTTGGACCTGACTCAAAGAGCTATGACAGTGGTTGTAGGAGGGAATTCTGACTTTCCTTTGCTACATCTTTTATTATTTAGTTGTCTTTGCCATGACAGAGGGAGGATGTCTGTGCCTTAGTGCCTGATAAAGTGCTCTTCCAGGAGCACGTACTTAACACATTCCATGTGTTAAATAGTTTCACAAATTTACGTTTTCCAGTTTCAGTTTCTGGGAGGCAAACAGGGATATGAACAAATCAAGTGGTTAGTCATGTTTAATACCAGTTTAGGGCTATGTAGTGAATCAAAATATTAGATCATCTCGCCTGCTTTTCCCGGCCATCTCAGGATGGAGTAAACCTCGAACCAGTTGTTTCCCAGTGGTTTGTCTAGTCTAATTTAAAAATAATCAGATGAAGGGACTTCTATTCTCTGGGGAAATTATTTCAGGCCTTAATAAATTTTGCTGCTAGGAAATGTTTTTCTGATAGTCTGACCAAAGTTTCCTTGTACAATTTTATCGCACTACTTTTAGCTCTGACTTAAAACCATGAATACTCTTTCCTTTCGGTCACAAAGTCACTAAATGTTAAGATCATTTTTTTCCTACTTTCCAGACTCTAATTTTTCACACATATTTGAGCTTGAATTTTTTCTCTAGATTTATTAGCTCATATATACTTAGGTCCATTTCACTCTATTTTTCATCTGGAATTTGAGCACTTATATTCCACTTTATATTATCGTCTCCCTAGTGGTGTTTGCATCATGCCCCTGATGAGGGTAATTAGTGAGCTGTTTGTTCCCCTTTCATGGTCATGGGTGAAGACATTATGTGAAATAAACCTCTGCTGCTGACCTTTGCTGGGTCTTCTGGGAGACTTCCTCACAGTTCTGCACTCTGCCATTATCATGAGTTACTTTTCCCCTTTCTTTTCATTTGCAAGATATGTTAACAGCAAACCAACTGAAAAATTTTAAACATTTGTTCCTGAAGTAATCAACAAAAGAGAGCTAGTTAAGTGGGTTCTCTATTTAGACATCATAAAATCTTTGTTCTTTTTTTTTTTTTTCTTTTTTGCTTTTTCTGGGAGGTGGCACTTGGATATAAAAAGTCTTAGTTCTTAAGGGTTCTTTCCAAATGGGCAATAACTGCAGGACAACATGCACACTCAACAGAACCTTTGAGAACAAGTCTTGGCAGTCCTTGTTAATGGTAGAGAATTGTTTGCAGAGACTTGGCTTTCCCCAGTGCCTGAGGCGTTGTGTTGTGTTGAGGCAGGAGATTTTTATGGAAGTGTTTTTGCATAGGTCTAGTTACTCTTGATTTGGAAGGGGCATTTACTCTAGGGTGAAGAGCACCTTTGCTGTGTCCTAAGGACAGTATTGTTAGCCATTCCTTGGTTCCAAAGAACATTGTCCAAAATTACTTTTCTTATGTGTTCTTTTTTTAAAAACTCACAGGTGAAGTCAACCTTTTTGCTCCTGATGCTATAGATTCTTTTTGTTTGTTTGTTTAAATTTATTTATTTATTTTTATTTATATTTTGGCTGCATTGGGTCTTTGTTGTTGCGCATGGGCTTTCTCTAGTTGCAGCGAGTGGGGACTTCCCTTCACTGCGGTGCATGGGCTTCTCATTGCAGTGGCTTCTCTTGTTGCAGAGCACCAGATCTAGGCACATGGGCTCAGTAGCTATGGCTCACGGGCTCTAGAGCACATGCTCAGTAGTTGTGATGCACTGGCTTAGTTTTTCTGTGGCAAGTGAGGTCTTCCCGGACCAGGGCTCAAACCCGTGTCCTCTGCACTGGCAGGAGGATTCCTAACCACTGCACTATCAGGGAAGTCCCTCTTGTGTGTTCTTGTTTGAAAAGGAGTCTTATGGGGAAGGGTGAAGATGGGGTTGGGGGGAGGAAAATGTTCGGAGTATGAGCAAGTATTTATTATAAATATCATTATGTATATATTTAAAATACACCCTCTTATGTTAGAAATGGGGGAAGACATCTAGTTCTGAATGAGAAAATCATATTAAATAAAGTGTTTTCTGTCCAAAAGAACATAAAACCTAGGTGGAGGGCACCCTAAGATCCACATCCTCTTTTAAAGGCTGCAAGCATCATTTTCTCTTGATTTAGTTCCTCCCAATTTTCAGATTAGGAAATGAGGATTTGAGGGTTTGACTGACTTGTCCAAGGGCCCCCTATGAGTAAATGCTGACACTGAATTCAAGATTCAGCTTGGCTATGAAAGCTTTTAAAGGGAAACAGGGAAGTAATCTCAGTTAATGATTAAGATAAGGGGCCAGAGTCATTGCCATCCCCCACTGTGTGCAGGCTTGTCAACTTCTTGTGGTTTTTTTAGATGCTCTCTTGTTCACACACTTTGTTCATGAGATTACTAAAGGGGAAGCTAGGGAAGAGATCTGGTCATCTGTTAATTACTTATGCTTCATTTCTACTTCTTTAATCTATGGAAATAACCTACAAGTTAGGCCAAGTATTGTGTGATCAAAAGATTTGAAAGATGTGCTAGGGCCAGGGATGAGTAGAGTCTGAGGTTGTTGCCTGGTTTAAGGTCAATGTCAAGAGAAAAGAGGCCTCCTGCAGAGAACTCTTTCCTACAAAGAGGTCATTCCTGCCAAAAGCTGCTTACATATCCACATCCCAATCCCTGGAACTTGTGACAGTTACCTCATTTGGAAAAGGGGGTTTGGCGGATGTAATTAAGTTAAGGATTTTGATATGAGATTATCCTGCATTATCTGGATAGACCCTAAATTCACTGACAAGAATACTTATGAGAGACATATAGAGAAGACACACACACAGAGGAGTAGATGTGAAGTAAAGAGTATAATTTGGAGTGATGTGGTCATGAGTCTAGGAAAGTCAGCAGCTGGAATTTGAAACAGGCTTCCCTATAGCCCCCCAGAGGGCTTATGTCCCTGTCAACACCTTGATTTTAGACTTACGGCCTCCAGAACTGCTAAATTTAAATTTCTGTAGTTTTAAGCCACTTAGTTTGGGGTAATTTGCTACAGCAGCCTCAGGAAACTAATAAAAGGCCTGAAATGGTATGATCTCAACCTCTGATTCTTAAATTCCTTTCCAAGAGCTATATTTAATAAAAAGTGAGGATTTTACCTGTGTGTTTTAGAAATATACCCATTTTAGAAGATAGAGACTTAAGTTATATTAAAGAGGGTGGCTGAAAATGGGTGAGGGACCAATGCTGGTGGTGTTTAAGGGAAGTGCATATGTAGAAAATAGAACAGTTCTGATCTTTAGCAATTCTTCAGGGGGAAAAAGAAAGACTCTTTTGGCTGTAAATAATTAATCTATTTTGTACATTTTACCTCAACAATTCAAGTTTAGATTCAAGGAATTTTATTGCAAATACTTTTATTTTTCTAGGCAAAAATCTCTGTACTTAAAGTGTATATTTGAAAATAAGAAAATTCAGAAGCCTGTTTTAAGTGGCAATTCGTGAGTTTTACAATACAGTGCTGCTACTTTCATACATTTGATAGCAACAAAATTATGCATATCGTGTTTCCACTTTTGGATAAGTCTTTCTGTGAACTAAACAGTTTTTAGAAAGTTGACTTATCAGTGGTATTTTATTGAATTATTAAAAACGTTTGCCTGATCAACAGTATGTAGGATTGACACGAACTCATTGGCAAGTATTTTATTTAGAGAGAAGACTATTTTTTTACACTGAATAAAAACAAATTGAGCAAAAATTGCTTTCTCTGCCAATAAAAATTTCAATTTTAAAGTATTACAATTTTAAGTTCTTAAGTGCTAAGCCAATAGTTTAATTCATTGACTTCTAGCCAAAGTGTTTTTAAAAGTTTTTGATATGTGATATGAAAAAAAAAAAAAAAAGCCTGTTAAAAGGTATTTAGATAATTCAAGAGGCCAGGGAATAGAGAATTCTATGTGTAGGTCCCATTCACTAAGTTCTGTTTCTATATGGAAAAGATGTGAAACCTCTAAAACAAAATTTGACATACTGGTTACTTAAGAATAAAATTAATTTTAGTTGCCTATTCTTAAAATATACTTTTAGAATGTCAAATATTACTTTACTGAAATGTAATAGAACATAATTTAACATAATATAAATGTTTCCAGAGAATTATTTTGATTATTTGATTATTTTGATTATTGATTGACAGAAAGATACATGAATCAATTTATTTGTTTACATGCATACAGTTTTTGAACATTTGCTGTATACTAGACACCACTGTGGAGTCTATTAATTACAGTAGTGAGGAAAACAGATATGATTTTTTCAAGGAGCTTCCACTGTAGTGGACGTGATCACACAAAAAGAGTTAAGCAAATAATCATGAGTCCAATGACAGATAAAGTGCCAGGAAGTGTGTTTGGATGGCCATGAGGCAAGGGAACATAGCAGTGGGTGGGGCAGGAAAAGTAGCCGGGGACCTTGGAGCAGGGCCTCTGGGTCAGGGTTATACACATTGAGAACTTATAATAAATGTGTGGAGAGACCAGTGGCAAGACCCTGAAGTCTAAACATAAGCTGCCATGTTTTGCAATTTTATTTTCATTAATTGTCCCATTGTATCTAGTGCCAGCACCACAGCAAAACAATTATCTTGATTCTAAGTATTGATGAAGACTAAATATTAAAAGGGAGGAAATTGAGGAAGACCACATACCACCAATCTTTGACCAGGATTTGTTTCTTACATTTACTGTCTCTGCAGAGTAAATGTTACATAATTTGAAATTATGTAATTCCATTTTTCCATTATGTCTGATGAAAGTTTACCATTTCTCTCTCCTGCCCTGTCATTGGCTCTTTGTGTTTAAATAGCCTCATGCTACAGAAACTGTGCTAACTGGCCAGTCAGAATGAATGCCTTCCAAATCCCCTTCTAAGGGGTACTTTGAAGCTGTGTGTTGACTCTTGGTTTATTAAAGAAGCTTTGGCTATTCCATGTGAATTCGAGATTATAGTATGGAAAGCATCTAAACCTCAATTTGTTAGAAAATCAAATTTTTCTAGGGGAAAAAATAACCACAGCAGGCAGAGATGAACCTGATATGGGGAAATGAGAAAGGGATAGAAAACTCATTTTTAATTAAGGTAAGTTTAAAAAGAAGTCATAAACAGATTAGGTTTGTGTGTCATCTGTAGATCTAAGAGTCCTTAAAGATTGTTTGTTAAACTCTAATCATTCAAAATTCTTCCTTTCCTTCTTTATTCTTTCTTTCCTTCCTTCTTTCCTCCCTCTCTCTCCCTTCCTCCCTCCCTCCCTCCTTCTCTCTCTCTCTTTCTTTCTTTTTCTCTTAACATGTTCACTCACTGAAGCATTCCATTATAAAGAGTACACTTTATGAATCCTGGTATAAGCCACATTAAAAACAATGGTTTCACCAAGATATGTTGATAGTTAAAATATAAATAACTATATAGACTAATGTTTGGACAGTTTTATGGTTAAAACATATTTCTAAGACTAAACTTCTATCTAGTTTGGTTCTGCATATCAGTATTTAAAACATAATATGTGCTTAAATATTAGTTTACTGTTATGCTTCCCTTTCAGGTTTAACTCCCAGCCTAATTATTGAGTATAAGTGCTGAGTAATCCTTTCAATTCAACTTAAATATTTACTGAGCCCCGACTGCATACCAGGCACTATTCTAGGCACTGGGCAGATAGTGCTGAACAAACCAGACTGGAATTGCTGCTCTCTGGAGTTTATTTTAACTTCTGGAGGTGTTGGGCTTTTAGGGCTTTCCTGTCTTCATCCTTCTTCCTGCAGTTCTCACTAAACTCAAGTTACTGTGTGCAGCTCACCCTTGTGTTTTTATTCAGGAAGGCGGCATAGGCAGTGAGTGCTGGGTTAGTTTGGGTAGGATAATTAAACTTCTAATATTTTGAAGTAATGAATGGCTATCATATTTACATGTCACAGCTTTTAATTACATGCTTTCATGATCAAAATTACACACAAACACACACACACACACACACTTAGGTGAAAAATGTAAACATTCATAATTACTCTTTTTAATCGATTCTCTTTTGTATCTTTTTTAGTTTAGGGGGATTTATTATATTAAGGTATATATAGAAGATGTCAAACATATGTACTATAAACATATTTTCAATAGCTCATAATTTGAATTAAAAAAGCCATTTTAAATAAAAACGCATACATTTGAAATAATAATATCAATGGCTATGTGAATGAAGTTGAATAAGTGAAACTGAACATGTACCTAGTGGAATATTTATGAAAAATTAACTTTAATCTTTTGACAGTTACCTTGATTGTTTAGATTAAGATGACAGGTGTGGTATAGATTTCCCTACTAAGTCTGTCATTGTTTTTTATTTCCGTTTATGTGTTGTGTATTAGTCATCTTGGGCCACCATAACAAAATACCATAATCTGGGTGGCTTAAACAACAAAATTTTATTTCTCACCATTCTGGAGGCTGGGAAGTCCAAGATAAAGGTGCCAGCAAGGCAAAGTTCATTCTGAGGCCTCTTCTTTTGACCTGTAGGTGGCTTCCATTTCACTATCAAGCTCACATGACCTCTTCTTTGTGTGCATGCACAGGGAGAAAGAGTGAACAAGCTCTCTAGGGTCTGTCTTTATAAGGACATTACACCATGAAGCCCAACGTCCAACTCTAATTATGTCCAACTCTAATTACATCCAACCCAAATACCTCATCTCCAAAGATTATCACATTGGTGGTAGGGTTTCAACGTACGAATTCTGGAGATGTACACACTTTCAGTTCATAACACACAAGATATTTTCATAACAGCCTATAAATTTGAGAATAATATCCATAATGAGGAGGTTGGGACTTAAAGAGTTATTTTATTAGCACTCTAGAATAATTCATTATTGATGACACCACCAAAATACAAATGTACTTACAGTTTCTCATTGCAATATTGAGCAGACGAATGCATGTGTCTATATCCTTGAGCCTCTGTCTGGGCAGGCAGAAGATAGGCCTTTCTAGAGAATTTGTTGTCAAAGTTCTATTAATTAATAAGTGCTTAATAGTCCACACACAGCTTTAAAGGGCTCACTAGAATGGGATTCAGAATGTGTTCTCTCTGTCAGGTCACTTAGTACCGTTCCTTTCTTGGGGAAAATATGACACTGAATTGGACTTCTTAGGGAGCCTGCAAAGGAAAGATGCGAAGGTGTTCATAGAATCTGTGGAAACAGAGCTGGTGAGGAAGTGGATGATGTGTGTGATAGGCAACTTCTGAGATGGGCTCTCAGTGGTCCCTGCCTCCTGGTGTTTATGCCCCATGAGTGTGAACTGGACCCAGAGACTCGTTTATAATGATTAGGATGTAACAAAAGTGGTGAGATGTCACTTCGGAGGTTAGGTTAGGTCAAGGTCCATTAAGCATTCATAACTTAGTTTGTCTGATTTCTTCTAAGCTCCCATCGAGGTGAATAGTTCAGAAGGAGGGTAAGCATTCTTCAGCATGTAGGAAAGCTCTATATCTCTACCTCAGTGAGCACAGAAATGGCTAGACTTCACCCATTACTGTCTACCTACTGACACGCATTCAACCATGTGAACATGCATGCACACACACACATCCCTTAATGTGATAAAAGTAGAAAATTCTCAGAATATTCAAGCAATCTTCTGCTCACCAGAATATGTGTCTACCATATTCTAGGGGGAAGTGGGTAGAAGTAGACAACTGCCATGTCCACTATATAAGGGCAGCATCAGATGTGTGATTTTTAAGGCCTCCTATGGAGAAGACTAACAGAAAGTGATCTAAGCAGGAAAATAACAAGCTATGGCTATTCTCTTAATAGCACTAGAAGAAAAAGCATGGAAATTGTCCTAAATGTCAGAGAGGGTTATGTTTCAATGTGAAAAGTAGAAGCAGTACCATTTCTACCATGTGACACCTGAAAAACTGACTCAACTCCCATGATGTTGCATTGGAGAAAAACAATCACACTTTAAAGGAGCTGCTTCTTTTATGTCTTCTGGGATTCACAGTAGCCTGATTTAAAATTATGTAGGAGAAGCTAAAAATATAGTCAACTTTGGGCCTCTGTTTATATCTTACCTAAAGTTACTCTGTATTCTACAACTTCCTTATTTTAGTGGTGTAAAATTTATCAGTATGATACCTGATATTTGGAGTTTCTCAATGAATGATTCAAAGAAGAAAATTTCACAAGCAAAACTCTTAATCTGGACTTTCCTTTATTTCTACTTCCTTCCTTCTTTTTTTCCTTCTTTCTATCTTTCTTTTAGTGGAATTGTAATCATACTTTTTATTTCTGGATTTTTTTACATTAAGGCTTTTACATGCAGGGCATAAAATGTCACTAAAAGACAATTTAGTTTACCAAGCAAGCATGAAAGATCATGCTGCTGGCAGTATTCAAGATGGAAAGATGTACCGTCATTCTCAGGGTGATTACAGTCTAACTGAAGACAAAAAGTAAGAGCACATGCAATAATAAGTACTATAACTGAGTGCCAAAATAGGGCTCATGAGTATTTATAGAAAGTTGGTATTATTCCCAGTAGTGGAAATCAGAAAATGATTAGTCTTTTACGTGCTGCAATTTGAGATGGGTACTAAATGAAGAACATTTACTATTTCAACAAATATGAAGGAGGGAATACTTTCAGTCAAAGAGAAGAGTGTGAATTGAAACCTATAGTATTTGGAAAGTCAATTAATGTTAGATAAGCATCTGTTTGAATGGTAAGTGTCAGGCCAGGAAAGATCATGTGTGCCACATTCAGTGCTGTAGAATCTATCTGGGAATGAGGTGGATATCAGGAAGATAACAGTGGTAGCAATGTTAAAGATGGATCAAAGGATGGAAGGTCAGAAGTCTGTTAAGAGGTTATTGTGATATACCTGATAAAAAAAAACCTGGATTAAAGCAGTGAAAAGAGAAGTAGAGAGTAAATAGAATAATGGATTTGAAAGACAGTGAGGAACTAGAATAACAATGATTATGTGTCAAATCTAAGTCACATCTAAGATGATTTAGGGTACTAGATTGATGGTGATGTTCACAATCAAGATAGAAAATATAAGAGGAAAGGTAGATTCAAGGAGAAAGTCTATTAGAAAAAAAAATTGGATATGTTGAGGTACCTGTAGAATTTTCACATACAATTATTGTAGTGGATTTATTCCTTTATGTCTCTGAAATTATAGAGAGAAAAACAGGCTAAAAATATAAATGTGGTTGTCATCATCATACCACCTGGGTAGTAGGTCACTAATGGACAGTCATAGAGATAAGGTGGCTGGAAATGTAGCCCTAAATAAGAAGCAGCAGAGATAGGAAAAAAAAATCTGCTATGTGGTACGTTTTTTAATTAATTGGGCTCATGAGCAGAGGGATAGAAAGGCCAGAATCAAACAGTATAATGTAATTCAGAAAAAAAAATAAAGTTTTAAGAAAAAACAGGAAATCAGTAACATAAAATGCTATAGAGAGGGCAAAAAGGACTATAACTGAGAAAATGTTATTAAACTTGATGGGAGGTGACTTTCAATTCATTACTTTCAGTGGGTGAGATGGTAGTGAGAAATATGGTAAAGGAGAATCAAATTGCAAGGGCTTACAAAGAGAGGATTTGGTTAAAGTTGAAGCAGGGAGTACTGGTCTATTTCACCAAGCTTATATGTGAAAGTGAAAAAGATGTAAGGCTTAAGAGAAAGCTAGTTAAAAGAAGGATAAGAAAATTTTAGCATGTTAATAGGTAGAATATAAATCTAGCAGGGAGACTGCCAGAACATATAACTGATAAAACAACACATTGCTCTAGGCAGGAAAGTGTTAAATAGAAATGTGTAGTTATTTTAACCTCAGCATTTATAAAAGGGAGAGTCTTCCTCTGAGGAAGTTAGAGTGAAGGAAGGAAAGACATGCAAAATATAAAGACACTCTTAGGAGAGCAAGGAAGTTGAGCAGTCATATGCCAGGTGGTCTTGATATTCAGTGAATTGTCAGTGAGATCATCTGTTCATCTGTTAAAATTTATGATTCCCGGGAGGGTTGGGGACTTCAAGAAGTTGAAGAGGTTTGGATCTGTTGCTATAGGGAGTGAAATACAGAGTCAAAAGCAGTTTGAATCACTTGCATTTCTAATGAAATCAGTAAGTTGAAAGACTTTATTTTCCCCTTAGCCAGACACTTTTGTACACACAGGAGTGAAGAAAACAGATAATGAGGATTTCCCAGGGCTACGATCAGGGAAAAATAAATGTGGAGCCTGCAGGAAGCATTACAGATAACATTGCAAGAACCTTCTCAAATTGTTTTAACAAGAAGTTGCAAACTGGGTTGAAAGAAAAGTGAAATCAGAGGGGCATGATGAACTACTACAGCATGGAGAGATCAAAGGCATGAGGATCACAATAAAGATATAAATTAGGTTCTGTGTGCATTAGGGGAGCATGTGGTATTCAGATTAAAGCAGTGGTCAGAATCTGAAAACTGGAAGAGAAACAATTAAAGGGATGACACAACTAGGGTGTGTACATGCCAATAAATGGTTGCGTTGGAGTGGAAATGGAGGTCACTGGAGTTCAATAGTTTTAAGACATGTGAAGCCACAGGATGAGTGATGACAGGGGAAGGGAGAGAATGACGCTGTGAACCAGGTGATGAAGTCAGTGAAAAAATGTCATGAGAAGTCATCATGCCAAAAAAGAAAAAAAAAAATGAGGAGGTTAGTTAATTATTAGGTTAGCTATTTCATTATTTTCATTTAAGTGGGGGCTGTTTTGTGGGGAATTATTAACCACGTGCAGTGTCAGTTTTGGGCAGAGCCCCAGAGTTTTATAGAAACGTAGACATAGACAATATGTCTTATGGAAACATAAGATCATAAATAGAAGCATAATGACCACCAGTCCAATATGGACTGGAGTCTTGTGGTGGTGGCTTGGGACCTCAATTTTAGATGGACGTGATACCTTGAAACCTATCCAGTATAGAGCAAACAAAATGGCAGAAAGGACTCAAAACCATTATTGTAACAGAGATGTAATATTCTAGAAAGAAAAGACTCAGGGGGGATATATTTCTTGAGTTTACTATTCATGTAAAAGAGAAATTAGATTTAGTGATTGTGATTCTGGTGGCTGGAACCAGGGTCAATGGATGGAAGATACTGAAAGTCAAATCTTAAAGAAAGGTAAAAAGTTTGATGGCCCCCAAATGGAAATTACTTCTTCTTGAAGTAATCAGTCCATGCTATGGAACATATTCACAATGGACTAGACAATTCTTGCATATACTGAGGTCCACAGAAGAGCATAATTTGTATGGCCTGGGAGCTTATTAGAATTGCAGACTCTCAGGCCCCACCCCAAACCTGAATTTTCCCTATGTACATTTTAACAACATCCTCAGATGACTGCTGTGTACGGTAAAGCATTAGAGGACATTCCTGCATTGAGTAGACAGTTGAGCTATGCAAGCTATTGTCCCTTTCCGTAGTAAGACTTTTGTCATATATTCTGATTCTACAATAAAAGTAATTCTCTCCTACCTGGGTTTAAATCTATCTTTTAAAAGTTCAAACCCCCCAAAATGAAAGTCTGCTGGATTTTGATTCTTCTTATGAAGTCTAACTTTGTAAGTTTATTTTCATATAGCATCACACCAAGTTTCATTTACATAGTAAGAACTTCGAAATGCTACTTTTTGAAAATAAATTTTTGTGTGTGTCATGAAAGCTATAGCTGAAATATTGTTTCAACAATGCTTTGAAAACAACAAAAGCAATAACATCTGAAAATTCCTCTAGCATTCTGCTTCTTACCTGCACCATAGCCCTTCTGATCATTCAGTGATGAGTCTTGGGCTATTCTATGAATTTTTTTTCCTTTACTAAGGATTCATTTTAACAGGCCAGTGAAATAGTTCTTGTGATGGGTGGTATAGAGAAAGATTTGTTGCCATCTTGCTTTTGTCTTGCTTTTGCTTTAGACTCTTCATTTGTCAAGCAAGTTCATGGACTCATTTTTATTACTTAGCTTTGTCTAAGGTTGTGGAATTTTCCTTTTCAGACAACTCAAGCCTCAATTCACTTTTAAATGCTTGCTAAAAGTAACAGTGAATCATCTATCAACAGAGAAAAGAAATTGATAAACTGTGGCAGTAATTATTTTTTATTTTATTCTTTGTTCAGAAATCACATTCCTTAAGTTATTTTTTTTCTCTCCAAATGGAAAGAATTTTTAATTAGCATAAATATGACACAGATCCCATAGAAATGAATAGAGCTTTGAGCTTACAAGTCTGTCTTATGCTCTGATATTGTTTTGTGTATGTACAATGACTGGGCTTTATAAAAATCTCTCTTGTCAGCAATGGTACATCACAATTTACAATGTCTCCATTCCAAAGGGAGTTTTATCACTACTTAGAAAAGCAGCTGCTTTACAGCAAGTGGTGACAAGCAAGAAATCATGATTTTTACAGTGGAAAAAATGGCAGAGTTTATTATAAAGTGGGTCCCTTTTTAAATAGGGGAAAAATTTGCTATTTGCAATGAATAATATACTCGGCAACCTAACTGAAGCCTTGCTGCCTCAAGCTGTCTTTCGTCCACTGGCAACTGCATTATGGACGCCAACAAATTTTAAAAAATTCTTCAAGTGTGGTTCTCCTAGATTTGCAAATACTTTTTAAAAAATAAATTTATTTATTTTTGGCTGTGTTGGGTCTTCATTGCTGCACACAGGTTTTCTCTAGTTGTGGCGAGTGGGGGCTACTCTTCCTTGTGGTGTGCGGGCTTCTCATTGCAGTGGCTTCTCTTGTTTCAGAGCACGGGCTCTAGGCATGCGGGCTCAGTAGTTGCGCCTGGCGGGCTCTGGAGTGCAGGCTCAGTAGTTGTGGTGCAGGGGTTTAATTGATCTGCAGCATATGGCATCTTCCAGGACCAGGGCTCAAACTTGTGTCCCCTGCATTGGCAGGCGGATTCTTAACCACTGCACCACTAGGGAAGTCCCTTCAAATACTTTTGTATGTGAAGCTCAAATATAACAGTGATGCAAAACAGTTTACTTCTGCATGTGTTTAATAACCTCAAACCCTGCTAATTGCATTTTAAATTTACCACTTACCCCCTTGTCTGTCTTTTCATTACTGTTCCCACTACACATCTCTACATTTTATACGTTCTTTTATCAAATAAGCCCAATCTTCTCTTTGAAAAAAATATCAATATAGATCTGTCAGTAGCATGGAAAGATTTTTTTCAGGTTTTGAAAAAAAACATTAATTTTGAGCTTCCCTGGTGGCGCAGTGGTTGAGAATCTGCCTGCCAATGCAGGGGACATGGGTTCGAGCCCTGGTCTGGGAAGATCCCACATGCCGCGGAGCAACTAGGCCCGTAAGCCACAATTACTGAGCCTGTGCATCTGGAGACTGTGCTCCACAACAAGAGAGGCTGCGACAGTGAGAGGTCCACAAACCACGATGAAGAGTGGCCTCCACTCTCCGCAATTAGAGAAAGCCCATGGACAGAAACGAAGACCCAACACAGCCAAAAAAATATTAAAAAAATAAATTAAAAAAAAACATTAATTTTAAAAGCTTGCTTCCTCCACTAGCACTCATGTGGGTTCTTGGAAATTTAAGCCATTTTCTAGTTTGTTTATAAGTTATATTTCCTCTGGAGTGAAACATCTTTTTGTGATTTTTTTCTTTTCTTATGCAAATTTTTGAATGTGAAGCAGCGTTCTCTCCTTTCACTAATTCACTTTTCCAGACTTTTTCACTTTCTTCTCCTTCCCTTGGGTCCTTTGAACTCCAGTTTCTTGGGACTGCTGACTTTCCATCCACCTCATGGCTGACATCACCTAGGGACACTTCTTCACAGAATCCTTCTTCATGAGCATCCTTTCCCTTAAATGTACTTTCCCACAGCATATTCATCCTTCAACAGCTATGTTCATCATGTGTTATCTCTATTGCAATGGTATTTCAGCTAGAGATTCTCTTCTGCTCTCAGGGTTTATGATACTCTTGCTTTCACTAGTAAGCCTTCAAAACATGAAAATGTGGATGATCCTGTCCAACCTCCCACTGCTGTGTATCTGTCCATTTATTTGTTAATCCCTGGCTTTATTATGAATTGATTATCATATCCAGTATTGTATAAGTGCTGAGAACTTTGTAGAAGTCACTGCCTAATAGGGAAGAAAGACTTTTGCACAATCAATCCCTGTAAATTACACAAATGTTTTGGTAGGAGGCATATGCGGAATCCTGCCTTAGTGGCTCTGGCAGATGAAACAAACTACATAGAAATGTATTTATTTTCCATTGATGAGACATGTCCCATTATTATTTGAAGGGTAATGAAAGCATGCAAAGCAAAAACGTGTGGATTTGGGCTGTTAGTCTTTTTCGCTATTAATAGCACTTTTTTCCCTTTGCTAGGGGGAGAAATGATTGGACATAAATCACATCACAATGTGACAGGCAAAAAGTAAACTAAGATAAAGGGCAGATATGTTTTGTGCCAGTTGCAGCTTATCAATAACCAGTGTTGTAGCTGGACTGGTCCTGTGGTTCTTATTATGATGGCAGGACCACTTTCAACGCTAACCATCCGGAAACTTTGAAAAGATAAAGTTTTATTACTCACAGGACCATGAAATTACACAGCACACCTGGGGTCACAAAGGGAGGTCCCGGGTAGAGAAAAAAGAGGTTCTGCTTTTTGCGGGGGTCGAAGGTGGGGGCCTTAGACTTTCTCAAGCTCACTCTTTATTCGTGAATTTAGAACATAAGAGCTGGAATAAAATGCGGGAAGAGGAAAAAACAAGTAGCTCAAATGCTCAGTTACTGAAATCAACCTAGATCTGTAAAACAAAGTCTCAGTGGAGGAGGGTTGGCTGGTGGGTGGGAGTGGGGACAGCCTGGCTCTTTATCTAGTCAAATGCCTGGAAATATGTTTATTTGAAATAACCATCTTTGAAGTGCATGCCTCAGCAGTCAAAGCTCAAGTCAGGCACTTAAATTATAAAAAGGAAGAAAAAAAAAACCTGTCAGTGTTTACACTACAAGGTATTATCCACTTGTACTGTTCTACTTGTATCTAATCTCCTCAGAGTTCTAGAAACACCATCCATGTGGTCATGGGCCAAGTTAAAAGGGAGTTTTTAATTTGATTTGCTGATCAAGCGCTTCCCATGAGATAATAGAGATGCCTCAGTCCAGGACAGAATTGACATGAGCCAATGTATTACACTGACGTGTCCCTCTGTCATGCTAAGACTTATCAGTTAATAACCTGAAATAGAAGTTAAAACTCTAAAATGCATGTTAGGTTGTTAAAGTCAATCCACCTCTTCAATAGCTGTCATGATATTTTAACACCATCATGTTTTTCAACTACAGGGGATATAATCTTAAAAATATTACCACTTTTTGAGTTCTATTATGTATCTCCCACCTTTTATTCCTCTTTCACATGAACACCAACTCTGTTGTCTCCATTTGTAGCTAAAAAAATTCTACAGTGGTTACATAATGTGCCCAAGACTACATGGTTAGAAAGTAACAGACACAAACTGGGAACCCAAGAATGTCTAATTTCCAATCACAAATTTGGCCCTTTCCTTTACATTACACTACCTCTCCTAGGAAAACATATCCCTTTAATGTCATGAGACTTATGAGCTACTCTTGCAGGAACATTGGCTCTCTTTGTGTCTGGTAGCATAGTTCAAGCGCCATTTATAAGCAAAATGAGAGATTAGCATTTATGGAATCTTTATAAGAGTTTGAAAAAGAATTATTTTGTATTTTTTTCCGAAATTCCTTACTCAGCAAAGTAAATGTCCATTTGTTTGTTTGTTTTTCCCTAATCAAGCTCCTAAGACTTGTCTGTAAAACAAGGCATTCCTGTTGATGTGTTATCCAGGTCTATATTGTAGAATGTAGCCAGGATCTATTATGTCCTTTAGATAGAGTATAGCCATGTTCCAAGTCCAAACCAGACTTGTTACATTTTGCCTGGTGGATATTTGAATTTCTAGTAAGAGAGAGTGGAGCTCATGTTATGATCATACTACTGATTTGTAACAATTTGAGCAGATAATCTTCATATTAGCTTACGATGTATTTTTCCAGCTCATTTTTAAATTTCTAAATGAGGGGTCATTCTTGGTTGCTTGTCTGCCAGAATGCAAACTTTATACTAAAAAAAAATAGAAACTAAGGTGATTGTCATTCTCATCAATGTAAGATGTACAAAGGTACAATGGAAAGTCAGAGAATTATAATGAAAGAAGTGAAAATAGACAATATGTTGTCAAGCCAAGCAAAGTAAGAGCTATTGAACCCAGAGTAACCAAAGAAATCTGGAAAGAAAAGGGGTAAGTGGATAAAAGTCACCGTCACCCTGAGGGGATATCAAGCAGGGAGAGAATCAGACATAAGGCTTAGGTTGACCTGAATTTTCTATTAAGAAAATTAGTTTCATGGTGCTATTAAACATGAAAATAGATAGGGAGAGGAACTACTACTTACTCCTGGAAGGTCATGGAAATACAGAAACTGTGTTCCAACTTCACAGGTTCTCAAATATAGACTTTTGTTTTCAGCTCAGAGAGAATAACCTACATGGCCAATATGCCAAAGTTTTATGGGAATATTTGTGTTATGCTCAGAACATATCACCATGACCAGAATTTTTTCCTGCAGTTAAATGTAAACAAAAAGCTAAATTGTAACCAAAGACCTTAGAGCCAAGACAAAGATTTCTGATAGAAATGATTATTTATTATCTTGTTTGTGACTTATGCATGTCAGCTCTCACAGATGAGTTGTGTATGGCTTTCAGATCAGAGTTTTAGTTGGTGCTATATAAAAAAAAAAAACTTTAGTCTCAATCGGATCTAAAGTTATGTGAAAATAAACTTTTTAATATTATTTTTTAAAAATTTAAGTATAAACACATATAATACGTAGGTCAAAAATGTATGAATAGACAGAATAAAGAAATATTTAAGGTCGTATTGAATTTTTTTAATAAAATGATCTAACCTGAGGAATATGAAGAGTGTTTAACTAAAAAAAAAATTAGTTAGGAACTTTTATTCATTACAGTAACTGTCACTATTCATAGACTTTCAAACAATCTGGTTTTGGGGGGCTTTTTTTGAGAAAGGAATGGCAAGATATTTCAAATGCTATATCAATGAATTATTAAAATTGAAAAGGAGAGATTAAAATCTTAGAATCTGATATTGATGTATTTGATCCTCTAAAGGAAAATTTATGCCAGCAGTAAGATGCTTCTTCATTAGGACTTCAGAATATTTTTTTCCCTTTGTAATTTTTCATTTATTATTTTCCTCATCTAGAAACATGACTCTAAAACATCTCTCAACTTTGCATTTAGTAAACAATTGAAGCAGCTTATCTTCTCTACATGTTTGTCAGTCCAATATTCAACCTGATTTGTAAACTCTTACCAAAACATTAGAAATATTAAACCTATAGAATAATGTGTTATATGTTTGTTATTAAACTGTTTCCTATTTATTAAATTATTTGCTGCATTTTACTCACATGATTAAATTACTGGTGTGTTTTACCAGAAAATGACTCAAGATGCAGTCAATGGATTTGGTGTATAATCCCAGTTCACTTTTTAATTTATCTAACTAATGCTGGCTTTGAAATTTTTATGTAAAAATGAGGAGGTTGCAGTAAATGACTGTTATGGTCCCTTTGAGTTTTAAAGCCTCTGACTCTGAAATCATATGATGATGATAAACAAAAATTCGGGGAATTTGGTTGGGTGTGGTTGGATAATGTTACATTTGGCATCTCCCACACTGTATCAGAGTGTTTCATTTTCATTAACATCTTAATAGGGAAAACATAATTTATTTGTGAACATAAACATTACTGATAAATGATACTTTTAAAATGCTGGCATAAGCACTGAGAAATTATCTAAAGCACTTTGAAATTAGGAGAAGAAACATCTCTCTTGGCTATTCAAGAGAGATAAATAAAATCTTGTGCATCTAAAGAACAAAATTAATAATCCAAACCAGATCATAGAAAAAGTTCTGGAAAACATTATTGGATATAGGAACATAAAAGTAAAAAGAAAGAATAGGTCACTTATGAATTGTAGTCAAATATTCTAAGACAAAGTTACTGTGATTTTAGGCCAGAGAGAGAGCTAGCTAATAAACCTGTCAGATTTTATAACCAACAACCTCTGTGACTCAAAGTCCTCAGAAGGCAAGTTTAAGGTATGTAAACGGATAATAGAAAATTCTGACTTTTTAAGGTCATTAATAGTAATATTCTCAGTTACCCACATATATTTTTCTAACACGATTATAGCAGTTAAACATTCCTGAGAGGTTGAAGAGATACTATGTCCAAGCACATTACATGCATTCACTCATCCAATTGTGCAAAACTTCATATGAGGATTTTGCTATTATTATTGATGTTTTACAGATGAAGTAACTGAAGTCATACAGCCAGGAAGTGGTGGAGACAGGATTTGAATCCAGACAGGCTTACTCCAGAGCCCTTACTTTTAAGCACTGTCTATGATTCCTTGTTTGCTGTGTTTGTATTTCATGATTATCATACATAAGTGAATAGAACTATAGTTGCTCAGCTTTGAACAAATTTGGCAAAGCAGGGCTTTCTTATAGAGTAGCTTTGATGGATTGCTCAGAGATATCACATTTCCATTGAGTTTTATATGTAGGATCCAGAACTCATTGAAGGTGAACGTTGTTTCTCACGAGTGGGTCAAAAGGTTTGTTCTCTGTGCTGATATTTTCCATTTCTGATCATGACAGAAAATCTAGTTAATTTTTCAGTTATTAATGGTAGGATACAGGATACTGTCTCACCCAGTAGCTTAATAGTCCCAGAAGTTCTGGCATCAGTAAATAAGCAGTTCTGTTAGAATCTGTTCATCTTCTTATATGTCATTTAGTATTATCTGTAAATATCTTCCCTCATATTCACTTCAAAGCACTTGGCCAGTTCATTCCAAGCTTTCTGGATTCATTTTTCAGCATGAAGTGATTTAAATTTATAACAATAGCTATTGAAATAAATGCTTTTATCCCAACATTGTATTAAATGTATTACTTTTACTTGTTTCAACTTTCATCGTAACTCAAAACTATTATGATCATCCCTTACTGTTGCATTACCCCACTTAGTAAACATCATTCTTCTTTCTCTATATTTAATTCTAGCCATACATCAATTTAGAATGTTAGGTGTGGAGGTTCCTTAAAAGTATTTTGCTTCAAACTCTCATTTTCAAAGATACCAGGCAGTGTAAATTATTTGTTCGTTATAAGAGTAATTATTTTTATTGCAATTATAATAGCAACACTATGATTATAAGAAAACTAACATTTGTTTGATTTTTTCCAACTTACAGAGGATTTTACATGCATTATTTCATTGATCTTGTTGAAAATTCTGCAGGTGTGAGTATTATCACAGTGTATCAATGGGAAAAGACAGGCATATAGAGGTTAGGTGATTTTTGTCAAGTTCCTATCAGCTCTAAGTTGGGGAAACGGATTCAAATTTAAAACTTCTGTCCTTTTTAATCTTACACTAGTATTCTGGTTTTCATTTTTTTGTTTGTTTAATGATTATAAATAGTCTAGAAGGGATAAAGAACATACAATGAACAGCCCCACACTCAGTACCCATCTCAAGGAAGAAAACATCATGGAAACAATTATGAGCTCAACATGATCTTCTACAATGTATTTATTCCTTCATCTTTTATTGGATATTTTGCTCTTATATCAATGCTGCAATAAGCACTTTTTTCCCTATATTTCAATTTGAGTGTGTATAGAGAGAGTAGAATTCCAAAGAGTAGGCACATTTTCAATTGTGTGTGATGCACCAAGTTGCTTTCTCATCAGGCATGCCTAAGATAGTCTGCTGTTCTTTGTCGTCAGCCACATTTAACAATGTGTGTATGTGTGTGTGTGTGTGTGGGGGGGATTTTTAACTTGGCCAGTTTTAAGGGGGTATGAAATGATTTCTTCTTATGATGGCTTTTATTTACCTGTCTCTGATTATTGATAAAGTTGAACATGTTTTCAAATAAATACACAGACACATGCGCATCATTTGGATTCCCTTCTTTAGAAATTGTCTTTACAAAACCTTTACCTCTATTTGTGGTAGCTTATTTTTCATCTTATTGATTCACAGGTGTTCTTTACAAATTTTGGATAAGAAATCTTGCATATTATGTTTTACATATATATTTTTTTCCAGGATTTGGCTTTTGTTTTTACTTACATATTGCTTGTTTTTATGAGCAAACATTTTAAACATGTCTAATATTTTTATCTCCATCTCTCTTGTTTTATCTACTTATATCTTGTTTAATAAACATTTCCCTTCCCCAAGAAAGCAGAGCTATTCTTTACACATTATTTTAAAAGTCTTAAAATCTTCTTTCTATTGTTGGTATATGAAAATACAAGTGTATTTTGTTATCTCACTAATAACAATTTTTAAATCTAAAAGTTTTTCTTATAAAAATCTTTGAAAGTTTTTATATATACTTTTAGGTTTAACGTGTTTTGAATTAGTTTTTTGTGCATGTATCTTGAAGATATATATCCAGTTTAATTTATTGTATGAAAAACTGTCCCAGCACCATTTATTGAATAGTGTAAACTTTTCTACTGATCTGGCTTCCTCTGTCATATAACTGGTGAGTTTATTCTACTTTATTTTAATCAATGACATAATTGTATTTATTCCCACCTGCATATTTTGTGATTTCTATTTATTTCACCCTGTTTTAAATTACCTCTATTACTGTCTTTGTTTGAAAGTGAAACATGTTTTTTCCTTAATTTTAAGAGGTTACTAACATTTTAACATGTTTTCTTAACAATCTAAAATTAATCAATGTTTTCACCTTCCTTCAGAACAAGGCCTCAAATATGTAATGCTCAAAATTTAAACAGTTTTTGTATCTAAATAATTATAAATATTACTACTCAGGAATGGTTGCAGAGTAATTGAAGTCTTGGTGATAAGTTGGTGCTATAAAAGCCAGGACCATCTCCCACACACCAAAAAAAAAATCAAAAAAAAAAAAAAAAAAAAGCCTGCATTCCTGACATCTTTCTGCAAACTATTTGGCTAGATGTAACAATCCTGTTTTTCATTTTTCAGAGTAAAAAGTGGCATTTCAATGTGGGGGAATTTATCATATATATACATTAAAATGAGTATAAGAACCTTCAACAAAAAAAGACATGTGTAACAGTCTCATTTTACAGTATCCTTGGAGAATCTTTGGATAAGCACCTTGGGTATGGCAGCTAGGCATCCCCATTGTTGTGGTAACCCTAGAGCTGACATCTGGGAGTTATAATACAATTTTACTTTTCTATCATGTCTCATAGCTTTATTTTCCTTCTCTTTCACAAAAATGAATGAACCTAAATCTTGGAGACCAAGAAAATATAGCATTGGTTGTGGCTATCAGGTGAAACGGAAATTTTTTTTTTTTTTTTTTTTTTTTTCAGTACGTGGGCCTCTCACTGTTGTGGCCTCTCCACCTGCGGAGCACAGGCTCCGGACACACAGGCTCAGCGGCCATGGCTCACGGGCCCAGCCGCTCAGCGGCATGTGGGATCCTCCCGGACCGGGGCACGAACCCGCATCCCCTGCATCGGCAGGCGGACTCCAAACCACTGTGCCACCAAGGAAGCCCGAAACGGAAATTTTGATCTGTCTGTGGGCTACCTTCTTCAGAATAAATAGTCTCCCAAATAATCAAATTTTAGGTAAAGGGCTCATTATATATCACATATTAATCTGTTTCAGTGTAAATCATTGAAGACCTTCAGGACCATACTTCCATACTTAGGGGGTTTATCAATAACCTGTAGAGGACTGAATTATATTGATAATTAAATACAGATAAGTCTGTTACTTTTCTAGTATAATCATGACAAGTTACCACAAACATAGCAGGTTAAAACAACAAAAATGAATTGCCTCATAAATTCTATAGTCTAGAACCTTGGGTAGGCTTTACTGGGTCTTCTGCTTAGTGTCTTCCAAGACCAAATCAAGTTGTTGGCAGGGTTGCGTCCCTTATCGTAGGCTATGGGAAAGAACCTGCTTCTAAACTCCTTCAGGTTGATGACAAAATTCAGTTCCTTGTGGTTGTAGGACTGAGTTTCCTACTTCTTTACTTGCTGTCATCTGGGGACCAACCTTTGCTTCTAGAGGTTGCCATCATTCCTTCTCATGCAATCCAGCTAATGTCCTTAGTAACATGGGTTTAATTCCTTTTATACTTTGAATCTCTCTGATTTTCCCTTCTAGGTATTACCATAAAAATATATTTTATATACTTGGATCACACTTTAAAGAACTGCTTTTCTTATATAATGGTTTCTGACTCTATGATTCATCTATAATTTGACTTTTTACCTCATATTATTATATCTATACAATCAATCCATATTAATGCATGTTGCTTAGCTTCATTTATTTTTCACTTCTGTGTGATTTTCCATTATATAAATATATCACAAAATTGTTATGTATTATTCTCTTGGTAGAAATTTGGATTGCTTATTTTATTTTACTTATTATAACCACACTGTTAAAAATGTATATATCTTTCCAAACTCATATGTAAGAGTTTCTTCAGGGAACAACACAGAAGAGGAATCCCTAAATCAAAAGTGTGAGCTTATACAATTTTGAAAGATGATATCAAATTAATTTCCATAGTAATGGTGACAATTTGCAATCTTCAGGAGTATATGTGAATTCCCATTGATTCACATTGTTTGCTAATTTGGTATTGCTGGCCTTTTTTATTTTCACAGTTACTTGTGATTATATCCTCTAAATACTGTCTTCAAAATATATTTCCAATCTAACCTGAGCAACTCTCTTCTCTTACTTGGATGATGATAGTAGAGACGGTCAACTAGGCTCAGCATTTCACTCTCAACAAAACCTGTCCAGTCAATTGTTCATTAGCAGACAGAATAATCAAATAGAACTTGAATATTGGATCAGGTTAGTTTCCTTAGTAAAATTCTTCCACACTTTATCAATACATTTGTTTTAAAAGCTAAGACATTCTTTCTGTAGTCTAATATAACTGAGCTCCTGCCTTCCTTTCAGAATTATCTCCTCTTTGCAAGCTCCTTCTTTCAGTCCTTGTACTTGCCAAGCTCTCTCATCACAGGGCCTTTGTACAGACTGCCCTCTTTGCTCAGAACACTTCTACAATTACTTCCCTTTTGCTCATTCTTATTCTTCAGATATAAGCTTACATTTTACCTCTTCTGAAAAGTTTTCTCTGATAATGTTATTTACATTAGGTTCTACCTCAAAATAAATCTTTGCTTTTATTCTTTTCTTCAAAATTTAAACAATGTCTGGTTATTTATTATCTGTTCTATTATGATTTATTTTCTTTTCTAAATGGTAAGCTCCAAGAAGGATTTTTTTCATGGTTTTCCTCCTTTGCAATCCCAAACCCCAGTACAATGTAAGTTCTCAATCTTCATGTATTATTTGAATAAATGTATAAAACATATATAGGTTTTCATAGTTATATCATTGTTAAGCAATACATGGGTTTAAATTGTTTACATTTCAATATGCTACATTTAAATATATTTTAAATATATTTAAGAAATATTTGTCTCTATATGGAGTAAGTAAAAGAACTTCAAAATAGAATAAATGGGATAGGGATTGTTCTACAACTATTAGAATATACTGAAAGCCAATATTAAGTAAAATTGTCATGGATACATTTACCTTGATTTAATTATTTAAATACTAAAAGGGAAAATAATTATAGAGCAGTCTCCTCAACGTGATTTCCATGGTTAGTAAAATAATCAGACTTCAATAAACTTGTAATTAGATAACATCTTCACATTAAAGAGGATTTAAAAAATCACATGTCCTCATTATATGCCACTACTTCCAGGACTAGGATTATTTTGGGGGACTTATTCTGTCAGATATTTTACTCAGAGCTCTATGTGCATTATTTTGTTTAAACCTCCCACTAATCCCATGAGTTAAACACTGTTATTATCCCTGTTTTACATGCAAGTTGGGCAAATCTTAGGAAGTTTAATAACCTGCCTAAAGTCACATGGTTAGAAATGACAGAGCTGGGACTTGAACTTGGAGCTGTCTTACTCTATAGTGTATACTCTTATTTATTTATTTATTTATTATTATTATTTTTTGTGGTACGTGGGCCTCTCACTGTTGTGGCCTCTCCTGTTGTGGAGCACAGGCTCCGGACACGCAGGCTCAGTAGCCATGGCTCACGGGCCCAGCTGCTCCGTGGCATGTGGGATCTTCCCAGACTGGGGCACGAACCCATGTTCCCTGCATCGGCAGGAGGACTCTCAACCACTGCACCACCAGGGAAACCCCCTAGAGTGTATGCTTTTGAATGTCCTGCTTGTCAAGGGCCTTCTTTAATTAGCAATTTGAGCTATCAAAACCATGTTATTATTTGAGAGTTACTAGGCACTCAGTGCCTTTCAACTCTCCAACTACACACTATCTTGATGATAGTAATTCTTACATTAGGAAATCAGATAGTAAGAGGACTAAAAGATGGAGGTATATTGAATGTGTAGGATATAGCTTAGAAGGAAGAGGGGGACAAAAAATGCAACCAAATTAGAACTGAAAACTCAGAAAGCTCTGTTAACTGTAGTTATTTTGGAAAGGAGAAAATTGTCCTGAATAATATCTCTAATTTCATAACTATAGACTTAAAAAAGTAATAATTGATGTCCATGGTAATATCCCAAACCATGAAGAACAATATGCAATGTGCAATGCATTTTAAAGAGATTCCAAGGCTACCCTTTAAAATTGAATGTGTTTTTGAGTTGAAAGGATAAACTTGACTACTTGGAAATTAACTATAACTGAAGTAATTTGAAGGGACTAATGAAAAAAATAATAGGAGGCTGTGTCAAGTAGTAGAGAAATAATGTTTATTTTCACAACATCGCTCTCTGTGCAAGAGGGTAAGCTAGACATGTATTACATTTTCATTTAAGTACCTACACTTAAATGTAGGTACCTACATTAAGTGTACCTACACTTAAGTACCTACACATATTTGTTTGTCAAATATACAAACAAAGAAAAATCAAACAATTCCTGTAAGCTAGCAATTCTAGTTCACTAATTCCATGTTCACCTAATTCCATGTTCCTACCATCACTCAATTTGAATCTTCTCTTTTGCAGCATGAACTCATAATTCACTCCTGACAGAGTCACAGGTTTATAATTGCTGTAGCCTTTACTTCTGTCCTACTGGCTGCCCATCTTCTTGTAACAATGTTTATCTGGGCCATATTGGCTGTGAGACTGTTTGGTTCACATGGAGTTTCTCTTTGCTTTTGATAGTCTATTTTCCTGCACACTTCTTCCTTGTTCTTTGATTGTCCTAGTTGTGACAAAGTATTTTTCTTTCAGTTTGTGACCAGTAGAGCAGACTTAAACCAATAATGGAACATTTTATCAACCTGCCAGGCTAGACATAATGCCCATCTTGGATACAGGTCAAGACGAGATGCAAACCATGGACATGTGTTCTACCAATTGAGCCAGCCAGAAGTCTCCCTCCAGCAAGCCAGAGGTAGGGCTAATTTTATACCAACCTGCAGATGCTTTTAGGAAAGCAGAACCAAATTTGAACTGAGTTTCTACAGTCCTTCAAAATATATATTGGAATGGTTTAGAAGAGGTGAAAAACATCTAGCAAAATGGTGCCAGCCTTTCCACTCCATTTTTCTACATCTGTTCTCTCTATTCTCCACCCCCAGAATAGAGACACTTTCCCTATGTCTCTATTTCCCCAGGCCAGATTACCAGGTTTGGAGAGAGAATATATCCAGATTGGTTTGCTTATTTAAGTTTGTTTCAGAGTTCATAAGGACCAATGTATGTGTACATCAACTGGAAAAATAAATCACAATTAGTGTTCACTTTTGTTTTAAAAGTTAAAAAGGGAGACTAGTATTCAATTATAAGAATTCACTGAAAAGTCATTATTGGGATATTCTATGTATTTTGAAGTCTAAAAAACAAAAGAAAAAAGAAAGTAAAGGAAGGGAGAAAGAAAGGAAAGAAGAGAAATGAAGTTATCAGTATTGTTTTGATTCTTTACTAAACAATTGTTTATCCAGTTGTCAAAGACTATAGCCATTTTCTGATAAAATATTATGCATGTGGAATTAACCACATGCCCTCTCTATACCAAGTCAAAGTAAAAAAACAAAATCAGAGACTTTAAGAAGGGAGGTATATCAATCAGAGACTCATGTAGTAGAAGAATCATCTCATTTTGAGTCAGATATACCTGAATTTGCTTACCAATTATATGATCTTGGGCAAATTAGTTAACCTTTCTGATTTACATTTCCTTATCTGAAAATGGGCATTAAAAAGAACCAGTTTATGCAGGTTCATGAAAATATAAAATGCGCAGCATATATATATATATGTCCATAGGCACACTACGCATGCTCAACAAATGTCTATTCTCTTCCTTTTTTCTTTTCTCTCTCCACTGTATGTGCACATGTGTGTTTTGTAGGGGTATGAATGGCCTGTGTTTATTTCTTTCACCTTCCAGCTGAGCTTTCATCCCTTTCCTGATTTTCTCTTCCTCTTAAAAGTAAACCAAGGACTCCTATTTCGTTATATTTTATATCATATATTTAAACTTTTCTTTCACGTTTTTGCTATGTAATTTTTATGGATATTCAATACTAATTGTTACAATGTTTCCCGAATCCAGGACAAATATGTTTGATAGTCCCAAGGTGCCTACAGATTTTTAGGTGAGTGGACTAATTGTTTTATGATTGAAGGTTTGCAGTACTTCGTTTTTAACTTAACTCTTAGATTGTAAATAATTGAGCTAAGTGATGAGAAAAGATCAACTTTACACAACTTAATGCTGCTACAAGTTTCAAAATCATATTTCAACAGTTTATAAAGAGTTGTTATCATATCATAAATGTACATATTCCTAAGAAATGTGTCACATTGGAAGTAGAATTTTTATAAAAATTCATCAAAACATATTTACCCTGTGACATAGTCCTTTTAGCATGCTCATAGAAAGTAGAGTGAATGTTCACTTTATTTCAAAAATATATTATCCATAACATAAGACCACATGTACAAAAATTACCTAACACATAACAACAATTTAATTATGTGGCTCAATTTTTGTTCTGGAATTGTTATGATAATGATGTAATTCTGAGTGAAGAAAGTTAAAGGGCTATATGTGGGTAATTCTAGCAGGAAAAAGCCCAGTTGTATAAAAATCAGAATGAACAGACTGAAAATAATGTTAAGAAATACATTGTAGTTTGCTGTTTCTCTGCTAATATAACTAATGGAAATATACTTTAAAGGACCATGTCTGGCTAAAACTACTTGTTCCTCATGATTACTTTTATATTTTTGCTACCTCTCATAAAATAAAGGGATTTATTCCTACCAGTTTAATAGAATTGCTCAACTCAACTTTTAATACCTTTGGAAATTTGTGTTTCATCACATTTGTAAGGTGATGGAAGAGTCTCAGTTTTCGTTTTTATTTTATTTTTCATTTCTTCGTAATTAAAGGTAATATCACGTGACATAACTTACATCTCTCTGGAGGACTTTTCAAATCCTGACACCTCTCTGATCTGTCTGAATCAATCTTTACAAGAATACCAATCCTGCAGAATTCTGCAAGAGACAGTGAATCCAGAAGTCAGCTTTATAATGTCCTACAATGTCCTAAAAGTACAAGTTAAGCCAATTTTGAAACAAAACTATCAGTGCTCCTATTCTTATTTTATTTGTTTGGGCTGGGATCAAACACTATATATAAGGTGTTATATATGCCTCAAGTTATGTTACAGTAAAAACTATTTTAGGAATTTCCTTGTCTGCCACTAAGATGCTGCAGTGCATTATTGGAAAACATGTATTCTTGCTATCATAGCTACTAACAGTGGTAAACTTTAAGAGAAATACTTTAACTTTCTTGCAAACTCTATTTATATGAGAAATTGCTTTATATGCATGTCTGAAATATGAATTTTTCCCCTCTATAGCAAAATTATAAATTGAATGATATTTATGAAGAATTGAGGCTAAAAGACTATGTGTGGGGACAGATGTTAACTAGTTCTATTGTGGTGATTATTTTGCAATATATACAAATATTGAATCATTATGTCATACACCTGAAACTAATATAATGTATGTCAATTATACCTCAATTAAAAAAAAAAAGAACTGAGACTACAATGGTATTGGTATCTAGATTTTTGCAAGGGGTGACTGCTGTCCTATATAGAATTTCAATATTTTATCAACATATACAGAACAGAGATAATCCCCAAAAATCTGTTGTAAAGAAAATTAAAATATTCAGTAAACCTTTATATATTACTTTCAAAATCAAAACAAAACAAAAAAATAACACACCTCTGCTTTAAAAGATGTACAGATATATTTAGATTTTTGAGTTTTACTTAGGTTACCCTTAGGTGACTAAATAGCAGTGGACAATAGTATAAGTAATTATAATTTTTTTTAGTATACATCTCTTATGTGTTCACTTATTCATTTGAATCAAAGCAGAAAACCCAGATTATCCTTATTACTTAAGAACTGAAAACTAGAGTTGTGAAATATGATCCCTGTTTATGTGTTTTTTAAAAAAGAATTGTTTCTTTTCTCCTTCCTTCCATCTTTCCTGCCTGTCTTCCTTCCTCCTTCCCTCCTTCCCTCCCTCCTTCCCTCCCTCCCTCCTTTCCTTCATTCTTCATTTCTTCTTTCTTTCTCTTCTACCTTCCTATTTCCCCTCTTCTGCCTATCTCTTCCATTCATTCATTCGGTCTTTAAAAAGTATAATGTTAATAAACATATCCTTCTATGCAATCAAAAGTTGATTTTGGTTTACACTTTAAATGAACAAATACACATCTCTGACAACAACCAAAAATATCCCTTGGCTATTTAAATATACCTAAAATATTTTTCTACAGGACAACAATAGGAAAATATTACCCTTTTTGACAGGATCTAAAACTGCACTTGTTCTGCTAGATCAGTAGTGCCCTAGTCATCCTATTTAAAAAAAAAAAAAAAAAAAATTGAAC
>NW_020173953.1:82802-101585 GCF_003031525.2 Neophocaena asiaeorientalis asiaeorientalis
AAAAAAAAAAAAAAAAATTGAACAACAGTGTTTTTCTTTTTTTTTTTTTTTGACTTTCTCTTGTGTTCTCACTGATTAATCACCATTTCATCCTGAGAGGAAAATAATTTTCTTAAGATTCTGTTCAAATAACATATTTTACTCCATGGAATGCCAACACTTATGCTTGAGAGATTTTATTTATCCAAAGAAAATGGCTAAAATGAGGTGCTGTCATTGCTTGAACCTATTGGAATTTGGATTTTTTTTTCTTTAACATGATTCTTTAAGCATCCAGTCAATGTGACAAACTACACACCATCTATTATCTATGCTATGGTTGAAGAAAATGTGAAGTATTCCTAAATGTGGTAAATTAATTTATTACTTTGAAAATAACAAAACAAAACCTTAAACTCTTCTAACACCTGGAAAGTGTATGTGTATGTGAGTGTCTGTGTATATCAGTGTGCAGTTCTTGTCATGTGTCACCAATTAATGATCTATAGGCATTTTTAGGCTTAAGCTAACTTTCCTTGATTATTTTTAAATGAATTGCTTAAATATTTCTTTAGGAAAATTGACAGTCTTTAACTTTCTGATCTAACTATAGTTATACTCTTCATGGTAAACTTTTGCATATTCTTAGAAAGTTTTTTTGTTTGTTTGTTTTGCGGTACACAGGCCTCTCACTGCTGTGGCCTCTCCCATTGCAGAGCACAGGCTCCGGACACGCAGGCTCAGTGGCCATGGTTCATGGGCCCAGCCGCTCCGCAGCATGTGGGATCCTTCTGGACCGGGGCACGAACCCGTGTCCCCTGCATTGGCAGGCGGACTTTCAACCACTGTGCCACCAGGGAAACCCTCTTAGAAAGTTTTTATTCATTTTACTTGTTTAAATTTATAATCATTAAATAACAACTATACATGTTCTTTGGTTTTTATTAAGGTCTTCATATCATTCCATTTACTTGTGTGATTTTTTTAAAGTTTTATTTATTATTAGTATTAGTATCATTTTACATTTGAAGAACCTAAATCTCAGATAAATTAATTTTCAGTGCCTATGGAAATATTCACTAGAGGGAAAAGCCTGGAACCCATATCTCACAATTCCTATTTAGCATTTCTTCTATATTCTACCACAGTTTCACCACTTCATAGAGGCACAGCAAGTATGTCTACTTTAATTTGTCTCTTCTTGCCTTTTTTCAATCTAGTCTCTGTATTCAGTCTTTAACAATGCAAATCTGATCATGTAACTGCTGTTTACAGCCGGTCTTTGGGTTCCCATTACTCTCAAGATCAAGGCCTGTCATTTACATGGCCCATAAGTTACTGCAGTGTTTTTCCCTGCCTACCAGATCAACCTCATTTCACTTTTCTCAGTGTTGTCTATACTTTAGTCACATTGGCTTTTATTCAGATTGTGGACATTCTACCACAAGGATTTCCAATATTGAGGTCACATTTTCTAGAAAGCTATCTCTACCATTTTCACATTCCCAACACTGTCTTTCTGACTTCTTTCAGCTCTCCAGTTAATCACTTCCCTGCACCTCTGAAATTTCCATTATATACCTAGAAGTCCTAGAGTAGGTGTCCTTCTGTACCCATGAAAATCACTACTTGGTTTATTGTTTCTACAAAGTGATTTTGAAGAGATGACATCATCTAATTGCCTCCTTATATTTAATCACTTTGAGTTTTGGTCCACGCCCTAGCCTCCCCTGCTTCCTACCAGTCTCTATCTTGGTGAAATATAATTGAATGCAGGTTACAGGGATTCTTCACACATATACCCCTTGTAGGGTGCAGTGACACACTTTTGTTTTGTAGGAGAATGAGCTACCCCATTTCTTTACCCTTTCCTTTACTTAAGATGATATAGTCACCCTAGTAACTTGCATTCTAAATAATTTTTAAAGTACTGAAAAACTTGATAAATACACTGTTTTTAATAGGTACTGTAGTTATAGTACCTACTGAAAACTTTTCCACCCTATAAACAACCACTTTGATTGGCTAGCTATTTCAAACGGCTATTGGAATGGAATGAATTTAGGCACGGTTTTGTGTTCCATAGTACAATTCCCTGTTTCGTTGAATCTCAGCACACTGTCTTCAAGACTCAGCAGACATTGTGTTAGAGTTTCCAAATGAGTTTCCAAAGTCTGTTGACTTTCACAATAAATCTTGCTAGTAACTATTTTCTGGAAGGAATATTTTCTTTACCATTAGGAAAAAAGCATATATTTGTTGTTTTCAGCTTGGCAGAGTCCACGTGCATTGTTTTCCATTTCGTGGTGAATAGATTCAAATGTAGCCAAGTGTAAAATGAGCTCTGGCTGAAGTGATCAGCCAGAATATAACTTTATTTACCAAATTGTATTATTCCAGGGATCTTATCAACTTTTCGTACTGGCTTGCAATTTTTCATTTAGTATGAATTATGAATAGTCATTAAAGATCACTAGTTAATGGGGACATAGGTCATAGGTAAATAATGAGCAGCTAGAGCTATACCAGGCACATAGTAAGTGGTCAATTAAGATTTGTTGAAGGAAATACACATGATGATATGGCGGAATCCCACAAATATAATGGTGAGCTAAAAGAAGTTAGAAGAAGAAGAGAGATATTATATGATTTACATAAATTAGAGAAACAGGCAAAACTAATCTTTGTGGTTAGAATCCAGGATAGCAGTGAAATACTGGGAAGAGACAAAGTACAATGGAACTCATGAGGGGTGGGAGGTATGGGGCTGGCTGGCGATGCTCTGATTTTGATCTGCATGCTGGTTACAAGGATGTGCTTAGTCTGTGAAAATTCAAACAGCTGAACATTTGCAATATGTATATGGATATCTACTATACACTTACAATATGTACATAGATGTATATTATAACTTAATAAGTACTGAAAAAGTATTAGATAAATGTAGATGTCATATTTCCTACAACTGTAATATCAATGAAGAAACATATGTTAAGTTTATTATACAAGGAACTAAATGAGTATCTTTTTTACACAGTTACACAATGCACTGAAATCTTGCATTTTGCCAAGCCTCTAAAATCAAATATAAAAACCTATTGCTGATTGACTCTCCTGGCATTTGACAAACGTCATTGATTTAGCGGCAAGATGGTTTTTGGACAAGTAGAAAGTGGTAAAACAGTTTTCAAATAAGCAAGCAAATCCATTAAGTAAGGTTATATTTTCCATGCCTTTTCCAAATATCTATTAGAACACAGTCATTAATAGTCCTGGCCCTTTGATTTCTTGATGTCAGTAAATTGCAGATAAGATAATTGGACATCAGTTCCTTGGAAAATTCTGTATACATTATTTTGTAATGTGTATTTATTTTTCAGTGTCTTGTTTGGTCCCTCTTACTCTTTGCCAGTGGGTGAAACAGATTGCTGTCACGTGCTATCAGGAAAGGGTTGAAAGATCAGCTCCCTGCTCTGCCCCATTGATAACATCCAGCTGGGATATGGAATTTCTCCTGTTTCTACAAAGCCAGGAATGGAAGATTAGTTGTTGCTCGGTCCTGCTGACACCAATGAATTGGAAAATTGGAGCCCTGCTACCTGCTTTTGCAAGATAGGAAGTTAGGATTTACGTCAACTCCTCACTCAAGACTGCTTAACATGTGGGTAGGAAGAGGGTATGCTGCAGTTTTTTTCTGTTGGGATTTGGTGGGAGTAGGGCAGCAATTGCCAAAATGTTTTTTTCTGTTATTAGGCTACCCTTTTCTTTTGGCTAAGGGAAATAGACTTTTCTTTGACCTTTTATTTTTTTTGAGTGGGGGGTGTTGGGTCGTTCCAACAGAGGCTCCTGCAGCACCCTCTCTGGGATATACATGAGGTAATAATAAAACCCAGGGAACTCACAGCCATGGTGCTCCACAGGTCCCAAGGTCCCTAGGCAGTCCACCTACTTCTTAATTTTTAGGACTCTTCTTATGCTTGATTGTTGTTTTACTTCCAAGATTTTTAAGTTGTAAGAAGGAGAAACTTGAATGTACTGTGGCTATTCCATCTTGGCTCGAACCAAAAGATTAGCCGCTTGCATCAAGAAGGAACAACTTTCAAATGTTCACGTGGTTCCAGAAATTTTGTTGGGACTGCTGTGACTAAATCAAATTTCAACCCTTCCCTTCATTTAATCCCATAGCCTTGACTCCCCAAAGGAGCTGTTTCAAAGATCACAGTACACTAACTGTAAGCTAACTGTAGTTAAATCTGTGTATCAGAGTTTGTTTTCTACAGAAAAAAAACCTGACATAACACATATTTTTCTTCCATAGAACCTGTTCTAAGGCATAGACTTTATACATCTCAGCAGAAGGAGATGGTCATGTGAACTTCTCTGCTCCCCAGATATGGTGTCCATATCTTCCCAGTCTCAACATCTGGTATTTCTGAAGGGACTCATTCTTGTATTCTATTCCATCTTTATTTGCTTCCTGATGTCTGTTTAGTCATTGTGTCTGTTCACGTATTATTTCTGTCACCTTTTACTTGTTTATTGATTTCTCCTACAAACTGCTAGGAATCTCAGTATCTGGCATTTAAAACCTTTGTGAAAAATTTGATGAAATTCAGTCAGGCTCATCTAACTTGTGAGAACAAGCTTTCATATCAATCTGTCTCACAGAATTCTGATCTACTCAGAGTTTGTCAGTTCTAGATTAGATGTTCAGTTCATCCCTGGCCCAATTACCAATCAGTTGTGGGGCTTAGAAATGTAATATCAGCTTTTTCCAATTTCCTCAGCAAAATTCTGAGTTTGAAACTTTTGGAAGGGCACTGTGGGTGTGACATATCCCCCTTTCTTCACTTTTCAGTATTGGAATTCTGTTTTGGCCATGGTCTATTTGCATTTGCTTTTCTTTTTCTTTCTTTTCTTTATTTCCCTGGCATCTCTACATCTTACATGCTCTATTCTTCTTCCAACATCTGGCAGTGGGTTTGTTTTCCTCTTCTGGGTGGCATTGTTGACTCCACTCACACTATTTCCATATGTTAGTGTACCCAGTGGTTGCAAGGACTACAAGGAACTTTCCAGTAAATTAGCTTAAGATATTCTAATTGAACCCACCACTGTATCTGAAAAGAATAATCAGAGACCTCTAAGTCACTTTAAAACTGAAAATTTATTTACAATTATGACTACAGCAGAAATATCAAATCCTGCAGTTTCTACCTACCTATTAAACTCATTGGGGTTGGATTTTACAGATCTGCTCTAGTCTGAATGCAGAATTTACTAAAAGCAAAAGAGCAAAAGTCAGTGAGGAAAGGAAATAGCCATCCAGTGTCTTTGGCTATTGGATACAAAAATTAGCTCATTAACCCTCTTCTTTGTGAGAAGAGGTTTGTATTTTCCAGCTAAGAAATGGATAAGAGGCCTTTTCCAAACTTCTAGATGTGTGGCAATTTCACTTCATCATGACGTACTTTCTGATTCTGTCTTATTCTTTTCTTTCCCCACACTTTTAGGTGTGCCTCCTGCCTCCTGTGTCTTTCATTCACAGGTCTTTCTAACCTATGTGTTTGGTTTCATTGGCTTAGCTTTGATATTTTCTTGATTCATATATGCAGAGTTTCACAGTCTCAACTGCATTTCCTAGGCAAAGTAATGCTATTGCTATGATAGCATTAGCAGAACAATTGAACCAAAATTTATTTATACCAATATATATATTTCTAGGCCCCTATCTCCTTTGTAGTTAAAAAAAAAGACTACAACTTTGATAAATTCATAATTTACACCCAGGTAAGTAAGGGCCTTGATGCATGTTATTTAAAAACTAGATAAGCCTCGGGCTTCCCTGGTGGCGCAGTGGTTGAGAGTCTGCCTGCCGATGCAGGGGACGCGGATTCGTGCCCCGGTCCAGGAGGATCCCACATGCCGTGGAGCGTTTGGGCCCGTGAGCCATGGCCACGGAGCCTGTGCGTCCGGAGCCTGTGCTCCGCAACGGGAGAGGCCACAACAGTGAGAGACCCATGTACCGCAAACAAACAAAAACAAACAAACAAACAAAAAAATCTAAATAAGCCTAAAAGTCCCTTCCAATTTTGGGAAATGTTAATAATGCTCTTTATGTACCATAACTTTACCCCCCTTTTTATCTTTAAAAATGTAACTACCTATAACTTCGGGGCAAGAATTGTATGCAGAGAGGGAGGAATATATCAAAATGAAGCTCCAGTAAAGGCTGAATTGAACAGTTTATAACAGTGATGCCAGGTACTACCTCCCAGTTTATTAAAAAAAAATGCTGAGCTTTGTCTTAGAAATCGTTTGGCTTCGAGCACTGGCTTCCATGCATCAAGCAGTGTAGGGAACAAAAAGCTGTCTGTGCCAAGAGAGTTTCAGCAGCGTGAGAAACTTAATACATTCTTCATCCAGAAGTTGTAGGAAGCTATCAATTTTTTTCTCAGTAGATTTTAGTGTGAGAAAACCAAGACTTCCCAAATGAGTCAAACCTCAGTAACTGAGTATTTTCCCATGTAACTTTTTAAGCTAGAGATTGGACTTCAGGCTCATAAAAGTTATTTCCATGTAAACTGTGCCATTTATTTGGGGATAATGGGGTCAAGGCAAAAAGGTAAGGTTTAGAAATAACATATCTTACAAGTTGAAAATGTTGCTTTTGAATAAAATAAGTCATATCACATCAAACTCATTCACTGAATAATGTTTATTCAGATTACAATGTAGCAAGGATAGCATGAACCTGAATGACTATTGATGTCCATGGGGACATTTATCAAAATTCAATATTTTAAAAGTCAGTGCTTCACATTGCAAATCTAAATGTACCGTTAAAGCATTTTTGGTATGGATTTGTCAAAATCCATAAGGCAAGCCTTCTCATGAGCTTTTCTGGAAATGATTTAAATTTACATTCAGGTGGCTCTGATTTTGTGTTTTAGAACTACCATTTACTACATGTGTGATCATCAGTCAGGTTACTTAACTCTTAATAATGTTCTCTTCTTACTTCAAAATGGGATTATTTTGCCAAAAGGCATAACTCATCAGTTTTAATTCACTTTCCAACTCCGTTTGTTTTGTAAAGATAGCTACAATCCAATATGAAGAAAACTTTCCTAAGAAATAAGGAGTAAAGTAGTTAGTTACCATTCCTGCCATGAGTATAGGGACTTGACAATGCAATGCCCAGATTACTGATAATGTTCTATATCAAAAACTTTTGAATACTAAATAAGAAAAATATTGTAAAACTCAATGAGCAGATATGAGGACAGGCAGGAAAGAAGCATTTACTGAGTAGAGTGATAGAGAATAATAGTACTCAACGAGGTCTGATTATCCTTTCTTTCAGGGGAACGTGAGCAATTACATCTCCTAGCAGGCCATAGGATGATGGCCAGAAAAAGTGAAAGAAGTGATGTGTATCACTCCTGGGCTACAGCAGTGATAATTCCAGGTAGCAATTCTTCTGTCTACCATACCCTCCAAGATACTAAATGTAGAGGCCATTGTTAAGGTGACAATATCAAAAGGGTGAAGCAGCCTGGTGTATTGAGTAGATAAGTCACCCAAACCCATGGTGGAATTTACAAACATGAGAAATAAAACTGTGTATTTTGAGCCACTGAGATTTTGTGGTTAAAGCATAGCCTGATCTATCCTGATTAATACGGAAATAATTAAATGAAAACTCATGTCTACATATTTAAATCTAAATAACATTCCTGAAGTATCATTTGCTGATAGAATTAAATAGAAAAATTAAGCTCACACTCAATCTTTCATTGAATTTAATGTCAAATAAACTGTGTCACTATAATGCTATCATATCAGACACTTTTACATAAATAGTGACAGTGATCTGATTTTTGTCCACTGCCTTCTCATGTAACTTATTTTTCCCCATATTTCCCTGAACACATTTATTTAATTTGTAAAAAAAAATTTCCATCTTTACAGGACTTCCATAGTAATCACCAAATAATCCCAAACTTCTGGGAAGGAGATTGCTTTGAAAAATCATTGCTTGTGAATAGTTTTTTAATGGCTAAACCATATTTTTCTCAGCCCTAAGTAGCTCTAACTAGGTGTATAAAGCATGACATAGATTGTTTTTATTCCCATTAGAAAGAATTGCACTCTATAAAGAGATGAAAGTCAAGCTAAAGCAATTAATTCTTTTTTAAAAGGCTCTCAAACCCCATATTAAATTATCCTTTAACTAATGAATTGATTAATTAAATTATGTCACATTCTCTATCATTGTATGAAAAATTTTATGTATTATCATTATTAGAGGAAATAGTTTGCCTCTAAGGCTGAAGGTTAATATCTGGAGTGACACATAGTAGATTTTCTCTTTAATTAAAAAAACCCAAAAATCCCAAGCTATATAACTTAGATGATTATTTCAGCTTCAACAGGGCATAAAATATAATTCATTGCCTAAGAATGATTCCACTTACAACTAGATAAGATAAATTTAAAACAAAGAATGCCAAGAATACTCATCGTAAAACAAGCACAGAAAGAAGGAAAGATAACTTCATGCAGGATTAGCCCTGAGACCAGCATATGTGTCTGGTATTGACGTTAGACAGACATCACATGCTTTTATGTTTTGCAATGATGTAGTCATGATCCAAAACAGGAAATAGGGCAACAGCCACTATACTATAACCTTTAACAGTTAGGAATTTGGATCTGAGCATGGGATGGGTATATATGAATTAAGGGAACTTTCTTCCCATCTATCTACTTTTCTCTCACTTATAGAATCTGCTGTGAATTATAAGGACTTTCTTTTCCTTTCTCTCTTGTCTAACAGGAAATTTTTGTCATGTCCTTCTCCTTCAGGGTGTTTAAATCAGTCTCTTTTCCCTGTGACCATACAAAAAACTGGTTATAGGCCAACAAGTTTCAGAGGGAGAAATGAAAGTTTGATTGATTTAATATTTTCAAAATATTCTTCTATTTATGTATTAAAAGTGCTTTATATATGTATAAAATATGTATATAATCACTCCAGAAAAAAGTTGAGAAAACACATGAAAAATAGAAATCTAAATTTAAAAACAAAACTTAATCTAATTTTCATCACTCTGAATAACCACTGCTAACATTTTGGTGTATATTTTCCTAGAACTTTTCTTAATTATGTATGTATTTTTTAAAGGATCATAGTATAAAAATGTCATTTTTTTACCTTTTTTTTTTTTACTCATCTAACATTATGTTAAAAACTCTCTGTGTCAAAGGAAAATAAATATGCATCAACATTTCAATATCTGTATAATATTCCATTTAAAAAGTATCATAATTTGTTTAAGAGATTCCTGTTTTACTTTCCCTGGAATGAATGCTTGTGAAGGTTTCTCTTTGTCAAGTATTTGATCATTTCCTTAGAATGAATTCTTTAAATTATGAGATTTAAAGGAAATGCATATTTTGACAAGATTATCTTTCCTTTTAAACTGGCAGCAAGCAACCAAAGCTCTAGGAACTGAACTTTGTCAAGTAAGGGTAAACAAACCACCCTTTATCCCTAGGATGACTACCTACCTAGGTGAGCTCTTACCTTTGTAGTTTTCCATTCCCCGACTTTTGAGAAATTAATCTTAAATGAATACCCCATCATCTGTATGAAACATGTTTCTTCCAACCAACCTCATTGCTGATTGATTATGTAGAGTTCTTAAATAGTGACTGACAACCCAATGGGGGTGCTCACTAGCCATTGCTAGAAAGTTTCACCCTCATCACAAAAAGTAGATTGCAATAGTTTAGCCCTGAGTTAATAATGGAGGTGCCCGACTACTCTTCAAGCACAGGCAGTGGTGTGCTAACAAAACTGGATCTCTGAAAAGAAAAAGACCCTGATTTGTAATATTTCACAATTTCTATGGTATAAATACACCTACCATGGCTTATTTCAATCTACCGACTTGAAAAATTCCTCAACATTTAACAACCAACTTTCATAAACCACTTGAGACTGTTAGAACATATCACTGGCCTGGGCAGGGGTCCTAAGAGTGGTCCCAGGATTATAAGTTGTCCTTCATTCCAAGTCAGGAAGTCATCAGTGTCTGAGCACTGTCAAAAGCCATTGCCACATCCCTCCAGTTTCTCTTTGTTTTTCTGACTCCATTTGGAATAAAGAATCTACATAAACATGCCCTTGGACATAAAAAGTAGGGCATAAAAACTAACTAATAGCCCCACTTTCCTCCCAGAGTTGAAACATCATATAGTAAAAATCATAATGCTGGTTTCATTTGGGGGCCCCTGTCTTCATCCTGCCATGGGAACTGTTACCAGATCCAGTCACCAAGACTTGGTGAAGTTCAGCATCTGAGAGTGAATTTGTTGTTTACCTCTTGACACATTTAACAACTATCCTAGTTTAGTATTTGGAATAGTGAACTATATGAATTCTTATTCCCACTCCCAAATTGAGACTCTGCTTGTAAAAATACTTTGTAAACAGTAAATAGGAAGAGCATCATTAATTTTTATTCTTTTTCTGTAGTCTCGATTCTCTTTGATTGTCTTTGTGAAAGTCTAGATCCCTGTTTTGTCTGTCTTTTGCTAACAATCAATTACTCATCAGAGATTGCTAAAATTCCAGCTGCTAAATTTTGGTTCCATGCACTGTATGTTTAGAGAAAGTAACGTGAATCATTCATGTCCCTGAGTTTACAGCTATTAATTGAAATAGATATTGTTCACATGAGCTGAGAATTATAAAATAGTTGGATTTATTCAAACTCCATGTCTAAAATGTCTTCCAATCATTGCCTTTGTGCTTAATTCAATTCAGTTGTTCTTCAGTTTTTTAGCCAACTATACTAAAGTTGAGATTGAAATCTGTTTTTATTTTTATTTGATGCCAAGGGAGCAAGCTATGAACATACATCAAATTTAAAGGGAAATATATCTATCAATACACACATGTGATTTTGCAAGATGTACCAAACTGTGCACATTCCTCCAGAGGAGAGGAAAGAGAGTTGACAGAGTGACTTTTGTTGCAAGAGGAATACAAGTGAGTTGAAATCCTTTCATGATAACAAAAGCCTCACAAAGAAGGACTGGACTTGGTCCATGTTTTATGAATTTGCAGATATAAAGCCTTAGTTATCTTCTACTCTGGCTCTGTAATGTGTAGTGCAAAAATATTTGCTGTCAGAAAAAAAAAAGTTGGAATGCATAAATTTCACAGACAGAAAAAGCTCAAGAAACCCTTTGCCTTGTTGTCTTTATATTTCTGACTTTTATTCAATGTTTCAATATGACAAAATCATTGGTTTTTATCCACCAATATGCCCTCCTCCCCCCAAGTTTGTTTGATTGAATCCTGCAAGTATTTTGTTCCTTTGGCATGTAATTCACTCTTAAGACATGTGTGAGACTTCTTGCCTAGATTCATAACACTAAGCAGTTTGATATTACATAGCCGATAGGCTACTCTTTCCTGTTTTTTTCCCAAAAAATGTCATGAAGTTTTAGGCAAAAAAGCATATGAGGTAATAGAACACATATGCCAATAGGATATTAATTTCTAAAAAATGCATCCCAAACATCTTAGAGTGTTACAGGAACGCTTTTGCAGTTAGCTCCCTAAAGGGTGTAACAAAAACTAAATGCGTCTGTAAAAAGTTGTGTACAAAGCATGTATTACATGATGTTTGGGTGAATGTGGTTTTAGGAGTGTTTTTTTGAGCACATTATGCAAATGCAAAGGTCTCAATCTCAGCATCTGTGATGAATGTCCACTCCTCAAAAGAAAACATTTCAAATACTTAAAGTTGTATCATTTAAGTAGTTAGATGTTTGGAACTTTTAAAAACTTTGTCAACAGAAAAATGCTTCAGCCCCATTCCTTAGCTTTAACTAACACTTCTTTCTCAATATTCTTATTAATTCATACTATGTAGACACAGGAACTTAAGCAAAACTTGTATGCAGAAAGGGTTGAAAACTCTTGGCTGCATTAGAAAAAACAATTTGTTAAATAGTTTTGTGCCTAGTTGCTTTGTAAATTTATTGTACAGCACATGTTTAAGTAACTCTGAGACTTGGACTAGCTGTTGAAAACTTTGTCCAGTGAGAAAAATACAAGGTGGTGATAGGGAGGCGGAGAGGAAGAGGCTTGGAATTGTCCACTGCTTTTGGCACAAATGAGCAGCTGCAGAAATTCAATGTCCTAAATTACCCACTATCAGAGTCTAGGGGCAAATCATTTTCACATTGAGACCTCTTTTGAAGTCCCAATCTAATTTGACATTCCTTATTTTACTCTCATATAAAACCTGCAATTTTCCCTCATCTCACTGAACACTACCTGTTGCTATATTTATAGTTTGTTATTATGTTTAATGATTCACCTTCCATTTTGAAACTGCAAGCTCCACATGGCGGGGCTGGCTGTTCACTGCCATAGATTGTCTTTGGCTTTTTCTTTACCTTAAATCTACCCCCATGCTAAGCCATTCTCTTCTGCTGTTTTGTTGGGGTTTCCAATGAAGTTCACCAGAGAGAGGTGGACTGCTGCCTCTTCTCTTCCATCGTCATCAAAGCTTCATGATTGGCCTATGAATTGGCTATTCCTGAGTTAAAGGGTGTAGTCCTGGTCCAAAAACCTACAGACAGAACTCACATTATTGTTCCTGATGATGAAGATTTAAAACTCACAGCCAGATTCAGATAAATTCCATATAAATCCAACTTTTCCTAAAAATTTTCTGTCTCATGGATTCTTGTGTATATGAAGGTTTTTCTTTCTTTGAAACAACTGAATTACAATCATTCATATGTTTTAGAGATAACAGAAGTACTGCTTTTTCTAACATCTTATAATGAAAATGTTCAAATGTAGAAAAGTTGGAAGAAATTTGTAGTAAACTCACAGGTAACAGTATGTAACCTAGATTCTACAATTAATTTTTTACTGTATTTGCTTTATTGTATAATTATTCATGCATTCATCTTTCTTTATATCCATCAAACTGTCTTACTTTGAAATGCATAAAGAAAAAATGAGAGGATTTCCCTTGTGGTCCAGTGGTTAAGAATCTGCCTTCCAATGCAGGGGACATGGGTTCAATCCCTGTTTGGGGAACTAAGATCCGACATGCCTCAGGGCAACCAGGCCCATGCGCCACATCTACTGGGCTCAGGAACCTCACCTAGAGCCAGTGTGCCACAAACTACAGAGCTCACGTGCTCTGGAACCCAAGTGCCACAACTAGAGAAGACCCGCATGCCACAACTGGAGGGAAGCCCGCGCACTAAAATGAAGAGCGCGTCTGCTGCAACAAAAGATCCCACATGCTTAAACAAAAATCCCACATGCTGCAACTAAGACCCAATGCAGCCAAAAATAAATAAAATAAATAAATGAATAAATAAATAATAAATCAAGAAAAGAGAAAAGGAAAAAAAGGGAGCCATACTGTACCCCTAAATGCTTCAGCATGCACATAATGTTAAAACTTTTAAAATATTAATAATATTTGGTTAATTTTGATGACATAAGCTTTTACAGAATTGTCATAAATTGTTTTTCTTAGTTAATTTTATAAAATTAATAATATATAATCTATAATCACTTATACCTTAATTCTATTATTTACAGAGGCTTCATTTGCATATATTTATTTATATCACCAAAGTCACCGCAGTTAGATGGAGACCATCCATTCATGGTGGTATAAAAATCGACCAAATATACTTGCATTTGTTGTAAGCAGTTATCTTCAATGTATGCAATTACAATGAAAACTACAAAGAGCTATATAAGTTTTAAATTGTTATTGTTATTGGCTTCTTGAATTAACCATCCATTGCTGTTTTCTTCTAAAATACTTTAAATTTACATTCAGGAAGGCATTTTTGATCACTACAATTTAAAAGTGTGTATGCATATATGTATGAGTTAATTTATTTATGAACCATATCATTAAAAACACAGAGAAACTTACAATGATGTATTAATTTATTAAACAAAGCTTATTTTACATCTGCCATATATACTTGACCCCAGGAGACTTGGAAGGATGAATATGGCTAATCTTTGCAAACTCAGATTAAGGAATTTGTAGTCATATCAGTAGTCAATGTGAAAATTGTGAAAAATTTTTAAAGAAAATATATATAATTAGAGAAATGTTTTAGGAATTTGATTTGGAAAAGTTTGTGTTGCATTCAAAATGAACAACAAACACAAAACTAAAATTGAGAAAATCTCTTAAGATGCCACGATAACAACTAATTTTTTTGAGTCTTACTCTACTTTGTGCATTAGTTTAAAAGATTTTTTTACATATTAACATATTTAATCCTCCCAAGAAACATATGATATTGGTACTATTACCATCAGCATTTTAGAAGCATCGACACAGGTGCAGAGAGGTTAAAAGATTAGACCAAGATCACAAACAGACTCCTTGAGTTCAAAACCAAGGAGTGTAGCTCTAGAGCATATACATTTAACCACAATTATAAAATCTTTCAAGGTCAAAGAAATAAGACCCTGGTAATGGAATAAAAAGTGTGATCAATGAATAAAAAATAACTTTACCATTTTACCTATAGTGTCAGTTAACAAGAAGCAGGGGTTTGAAGAGTAAAAACTAGTATGCTTTGAGCCTTGTGAGTAAGAGATCCATCTTCTATATAAATGAGAAGAAACTTGTTTGGGGGAAAAGATTATAATTTTTTTTTGCGGTACGTGGGCCTCACTGTTGTGGCCTCTCCCGTTGCAGAGCACAGGCTCCGGATGTGCAGGCTCAGCGGCCATGACTCACGGGCCCAGCCGCTCTGCGGCATGTGGGATCTTCCCGGGCCGGGGCATGAACCCACGTCCCCTGCATCGGCAGGCGGACTCTCAACCACTGTGCCACCAGGGAAGCCCAAGATTATAATTTTTGACTTGTAACTTGTGAAGTATTCACAGTGCAATAAGTTAAACACACAAGAAGCAATTTTGTAAATGTTTGTATCCTGAGAGGCATTGGCTAAAGATCTGGAATAAAAATCAATCAGGATGCATACAGAACAGATCTAAACACACGTTCTTAAACTTAACCAACAGGTTAATTCAGAACCAGAGTAACCAAAATATTTGCACAGTGGGGTAGGAGGTGAGGAACGTAGAATGGAAGAACTGTTTCTAACTCTATTCAAATCCTTACCAGAGGTAGGTTCATCAAGGGTTTTACATAATGAGTGAGTCTTGGAAATTGGGACAAGGTTGAGGCATATCTCAGGAGAGAACATGTCCTGTTGCCACCTGGTCTGTATAATTGTTTTATTAAGTTTTCATATATTTTCCCATAAAAATGCATATCAACTTGTGCTTCTTTGTGAATTTTGCCAATAACTTCATAATTTCTTTGTGAAAAACCAATAAATTGGTGAAGAGGTCTCTAAAACGAATGCAAATGCATCCTAGAGGGCAAAATTCAACTTTGACCAAAGAAAACAGATTACCTGGGAAGCACAAAGTTCTGCAGAAAAGATTGTGTCTGGAAAGGGGAGTAGTTGGTAAGACATAAGCTCCCCCACTTGCAGGATCTCTCTCCAACATCTCGGAGAAAGAATTGAAACCAGTCCCTAATATAATAGAAAACAAACAAGTGAAACAGGCCCTAGTAAGTAGGAAAAGATGGATAACTTATTGTATGGTTTCTTACAGCTGCAGTGAAACATGTCTATAATACCTTGAGGATCCTGGTTAGCCAGATGCTGTGTAAGATGGACCCATACAAATCTAGGGATTGCCATTTACAATGGTCAGTCATAAAAGATTTGGATATTGATTAAAATAGTGGCCATTCAATTTTTTTAGAAAAATAAAGACAGCTGGGTTTAGGAAGAGGTAATTGGGTGAGAAGCTTTATCTCAAGTACCTGATATACAACAATACATAGTATGGCACACACTGAGAGCCCAATAAATATTAGTTGCCCAACAACCAAACAAATGAATAAATTAAGGAATGAAGCAATGATGAATGGATGTTTGGATCACCTAGATGGTAGATTAGAGAAATATGTTAGTAAAAGGAAGTAATTTGACCAAGTAAGCATATATAAGTACAAGGAAAACTGCAAACCTCAATTTCAAGAAAAAAAATTGGAAAAATATAGGATCAATTTGTATTCAAGTTTAGGAATAGATTTTTCAATATAATACTTTTTAAATTTAACATTTCAACATGTTAAATTAATAGAAGTGCATTAGGAAATAATTAGTTACAGATTTAAGATCTCATTTATTTATCCTTCCCTAATTATTTCTCAGAGGACCTGAAATGTATTTCTACTCTACTGCTGCCTCTCTTGATAATGGTTAACTTTAAATATAATCAACCATTTAGTCTAGTTAAAAAAATAATTTTATAAACATAAAACATGTTTATTGTAGAAAATGTATTTACTTTATAAAACCACATGTTGCAGAAAGAGAAAACTAAAGCAAGATAAAGCCAAAGTTGAATTATTTCTGTTGCTAAAATCTTCTCCAATAGTCCAATTCCAGTGAACAAGCCAAACACAATTAACTTTGGTTTGAGGGTTTGATCTCTATTAGCAATAAGATCCTGGCATTCGTGTGAAAGTATTGTGCCAACATTGTATGTGTTAGTCAATTCCAGCTGCTATAAGAAACTACCATAAACTGCGTGACTTATAAGCAACAGAAGTTTGTTTCTCACATTTCTGGAGGAACAGGGTTGAGGGAGCTCTTTGGAGTCTCCTTTATAAGTACACTAATCCCATCTGTGAGGTTTCTGCCCTCATGACCTTATGACTTCCCCAAACCCCCACCTTTGAATATCATCATATTAGGAATTAGGTTTTGCCACAAGAATTTTGGGAGGACACAAACATTCAGTCTGTAGCATTGTGTCAGATGTATTGTAGGCTGTTATTTTAAAAAAAATTTGCAGTGTGTTTCTGATTGAAACAAACAATCCTGATGTTCTTTTTAGAAGAAGAAAGAGAAAGAGATCGTGATATAGTGGATATAAGACTGATTTCACAAAGGAAAGACAGACCTCTTTCTAGATTTCACATGACATAGTTTCACTTATTATTAATTCAGTTTAGCAAATGATTGAGTATTGGCTATGAGCTAGGAACTCAATTAGTGAACTAAGAGAAGTCCTGTTTTTCTCTATTGACTCATCTAAATTCCAATATTTTACAAAATATGCTAGTTGTAAGTTATGATTGCTGTTTACCTTCAGTATAATTGTTACTTATATCCTGAGAGAATTCATTAAGAATAAAATTTAAAAATATCTGTTTCACATATATTTTTCTACCTATCTATCTATCTTCTATCCTGATCTTTCATCCTAATTTACAATATAGTAGCATTTTCCTGTTTCCAGAGAGAAAGTCTCTGTAAATAAAAAGATACTGGATGTTCCTTTATTTCTTTCTTAGTAATTGATTTAAATTGGGAAAAAACTTTGTTAAATATAGTAGTTACTGGAAACCTCATTTAATGCAAAGGCTAGACAAATTTTTAAAAAGCCATGCCCAGTGACTGAATATCTTCCATATTAGAAAAAGCCACTGTCTACCAAAAAAAAAAAAAAAAAAAATTCTAAAATTCCTCGAGAAGTTGAAGCTCAGGAAAAATATAAACCAAAGTTCTTTTCCATTAGAGAATCTGTCTTTGATTAAATATATCTAATAGTGCTTATATAATGGTTTGCAAATGCATGTCTGAAGCCCATAAAATAATTAAAGATTAGAGGATAATGTTCCATGCTACTAAAGCTGTCTTTAATGAAGGAAGCATCAAAAAGTGATGCTGAATCCTCAGGTCCCAAAAATATTCTTTCAAGCAGGTGACCTACTTTCCCTAGGACAAGGCTCCAGTTTTTACAAGAGTTTGCCTTTTGGGCTTGGAAGAAAGTCACTTCTGCTTTTCATTTGTAATTATAAACAGAACTTACAGCATGGTGGATTTTTTCTTTTTGCTCATCTGCATTTATAAGATAATGATATGAAATGCAACTCATAGTGTGGTGAAAAGTATTTATAAAACAATGGGGTGATGGAAAGTCAAACATGAGATTAAGGGGGGAAAGTTTAGAAATGTTTTGTTACATTTTAGCTCTCTAAACATAACAAAACAACATTGGAATGATGCAATAGTTTGTTGGACAATGAAAAAAAGTAAAAGTTATTTTTCATACATATGCTAGAAAGTTGGACCAAAAACTGTTATATGGACATCATGGAGAAACATCCAAGACATAGGCAACTATACTTCTGGCAGACACATGAAATGGTTACCTTGAGGACAATATACATACGTTTCAGTTTTTTAATTGAGGTATAGTTGATGTACAATAATATATGTTTCAGGTATACAACAAAGTGATTCACAATTTTTAAAGGTTATATTCCATTTATAGTTATTATGAAATATTGGCCATACTCCCTGTGTTGTACAATATGCCATTGTAGTTTATTTTCTACATAGTAATAGTTTGTATCTCTCAAACCCTTACTCCTATCTTGCCCCCCCACCAACACCTTTCCTCTCCTCACTGGTAACCACTAGTTTGTTCTCTATATCTGTGAGTCTGTTTCTTTCTTTTCTTTTTTTTTTTTTTAATATTCCCTAGTTTGTTTTATTTTTTCAATTCCTAATATAAGTGATATCATATGATATTTGTCTTTCTTTGTCTGACATACTTCACTTAGCATAACGCCCTCCAAGTCCATCCTTGTTGCTGCAAATGGCAAAATTTCGTTCTTTTTT
>NW_020173953.1:101605-172023 GCF_003031525.2 Neophocaena asiaeorientalis asiaeorientalis
TGTATATATACCGTATCTTCTTTACCCATTCATCTGTTGATGGAAACTTAGGTTGCTTTCATATGGTGACAATTGTAAATAATGCTGCTATGAATATTGGGTGCATGTATCTTTTTGAATTAGTGTTTTCTTTTTTTTTTTTTTTCCCCTGGATCTATACCCAGGAGTGGAATTGCTGAGTCATATGGTATTTCTATTTTTATTTATTTTTGAGAAACTGCCATACTGTTTTCCACAGTGGCTGTACCAATTTACACTCCCCCCAACAGTGTACAAGGGTTCCCTCTTCTCCATGTTCTTGCCAATGTTTGTTGTCTGTGTTGTTGTTTTTTTTTTTTTTTTTTGAAAATAGCCATTCTGACAGGTGTGAGGTAATATCTCATTGTAGTTTTAAACTGTGTTTCTCTGATTAATGATGTTGAGCATCTTATCCTGTGCCTGTTGGCCATCTGTATGTCTACTTTGGGAAAACGTTTATTCAGGTCTTCTGCCTATTTTTTAATCAGGTTGTTTGTTTTGTATGTGTGGCAGGGTTCTTTTTTTTTAGTCATATGAGCTGTTTATAAATTTTGGATATTAACCCCTGGTCAGTCATTTCATATGCAAATATTTTCTCCCATTTAGTAGGCTGTCTTTTTGTTTTGTCATTGGTTTCCTATGCTGTGCAAAAGCTTATAAGTCTGATTAGGTCCCATTTGTTTATTTTTGCTTCTGTTTTCCTTGTCTGAGGAGGCAGATCAAAAAAAAATATTGCTGCAATTTATGTTAAAGAGTGTTCTGTCTATGTTTTTCTCTAAGAGTTTTGTAGTATTCGGTCTTACATTTAAGTCTTCAAACAATTTTGAGTTTATTTTCTATATAGTGTTAGAGAATGTTCTAATTTCATTATTTTACATGCAGATGCCTTGTTTTCCCAGCACCACTACTGAAGAGACTGCCTTTTCTCCAATGTATAGTCTTGTCTCTTTTGTCAGATTAATTGACCATAAGTGTGTGGGTTTATTTCTGGGCTCTCTATTCTGTTGCATTGATCTATGTGTGTGTTTTTTGTTCCAGTACCATACTGTTTTGATTACTGTAACTTTGTAGTATAGTCTGAAGTCAGGAAGTGTGATTCTTCCAGCTCTGTTCTTCTTTCTCAAGATTGTTTTGGCTATTTGGTGTATTTTGCATTTCCATGCAAATTTTTAAATTATTTTTCTGCTTCTGTGAAAAATGCCATTGGTATTTTGATAGGAATTGCATTGAATCTGTAGATTGACTTGAGTAGGATGGTCATTTTAAAAATATGAATTCTTCCAATCCAAGAACACAGTGTATCTTTCCATCTGTTTGTGTCATTTTCACTTTCTTTCATCAGTGTCTTTTAGTTTTGAGTATAGTTTTTTTTTAATCTCCACAGGTAGGTTTATTCTTGAGTATTTTAATCTTTTTTATGTGATTATAAATGGAATTGTTTTCTTGATTTCTCTTTCTGATAATTCATTGTTTGTGTATAGAAAGCAACAGGTTTCTGTGTATTATTTTTGTATCTTACAACTTTACTGAATTCATTGATGAGCTCTAGTAGTCTTAGGTTTTTTTCTTTTTTCTTTTTTTTTTTTTTTTATTTTTTACAGTACATGGGCCTCTCACTGTTGTGGCCTTTCCCATTGCAGAGCACAGGCTCCGGATGCGCAGGCTCAGCGACCATGGCTCACGGGCCCAGTCGTTCCATGGCATGTGGAATCTTCCTGGACCGGGGCACGAACCTGTGTCCCCTGCATCGGCAGGCGGACTCTCAACCACTGCACCACCAGGTAAGCCCTCTTTTTTAATCTTTTTAAGGAGTTGATTCCCATATTGAAATTAATACTATTATGTGGGAGAAATATATTTAAAGTTGAACTTCCCTATGAATGTTCACATAACACTTGTTCCACTATTGCTATATTTTCAATTTTGAAAATTCATCTATTCATGTAAATCACTCCATATTTTCATAACCTTATTTACCCCCAAATCCGTACATCTCACACTTGGTAGAAAAGAGATTGAAAGGGTGCTTAGCGGCTGTGTGTGTGTGTGTGGGTGTGTGTAAATATATAACCACATTTTTTTACTATGTGGTTTCTGGCAATATTTTTAAGCTTCATTGTTTTCAGCTGCTATATTTTAGAGTCCTGTAGCAATATTTCAAGTTATATGAAATTATATACTGATTTCTAGGAAAAGAAAAACATTCTAGGAATAAAAGTGTGTGGATGTGGTGGACACCAATAGGTAAATTAAGTGTGAAGGGAAATATGGGGTAGCCTTGACTTATTGAAAGTTAAATCTTTTGAAAAGTCAAATAAAATAAAAGAGTAATGGGAATGAGAAATAACCAGGACACACAATAATTAATAAAATAAAAATTTACTTTGGAAATAGTAAGAATAAAGAGAGAAAAAAGAGAGAAATCTTATTTAAAGTGTCTACTGCTGTTAGCACCAAGTATAAACAACCTTTTCTTCAAACATCTGATATGTCTCAACTTTGCTAATGTTGTATGTTGATTGCATGCCATAAAATGTCATCACATGAAGCCTTTTTCTTTGATCTGAATTTACTAAGTTCTCATTATTAAAGGGGAATATATTGACAACTATTATAGTTTCTTGCTAGAATAAATATAGCCTTGGTACATGTTCACAATATATTTTGTTTAAATATTTGCTGAAGATATTTATCTAATAGTTTATGTTGAGTTAGAAAGAACTTCATGAATTAGCCAAAACGTAATTCTGTCCCAGGCAGTAATTGCATGATTGAGTCAAGTCTTAAGGCTTTGCTTATTCTTGCAGATCATGATTCCCTAAAAGAAAATGCTTTCTCTGTTGTTGAAATTTGAAAGAATTCAGTTTAGCAGCAATATTTTATTACTCTTGCTTAACTTGGGAGCCAGAAAACTCAGAACTGAGTATATGGTACTTTTAAAATGATAGTTGGAAGCTAAATATTAAATGCATTAAAAAATTCTGCCTATTTTCTGGAAATGGTTGACACAGCAAAGTCATTTAAAATCACATTTAATAGAACCCTGATAGAATATTGGAAAATTAGTACAGTTCTGTTTTCACATTGCCTTTATATTAATAACAGATTTAATATTGACCTTCAACATAGTTATTGAAATGGCAACTATTAAAACAGGAAAGATGTTCATTTTCTTCCTAGTGTCAATATTTTATTTCCTACTGATCATGTCCTAATAAAAGATACTTATTATACTCACATTAAGAAATTAAGACATATCCTAGGGACAATGTATTTTTTATTTAAAAAGCAATGCTATCAGATAATGTAGTCATGAATATCACTCAGAGAAACAAATGATTGATGAAAATGCTGAATGCAACAGAAGGAAAAAGAGGCTTGCAAAAGGCTATCTACTTCTTTAATAACAGACTGCTTAAAATCCATGAGGAAATTAGAAAGCTCAGTATTCAACGAAAAAGATTAACACAGATCCTAGCACTACTGGTAAGCCACCTAAAATTATCAGAGGAAAGAGACTCTTTGAGTTAACATATAATGGAAGTTCTCTAATACTTCTTAACAGTGCTATTTATAGTAAGCCAATAAAAATCATGTATGCAAATCATGATCATTTCTTTGTGTAAAGCATTGTTAATAATTCTTCCAGAATAGGATTATTTAATTATAATGTAATATTTAATTTTATTTTTTCTAAATGGCACATTAAAAAAGTAAAGAAGCAAATAATTTCAATAATATACTTAATTTATGTAATATGTCCAAGAAATCTTCATTTTGAACATGTAGTCAATGTCAAAATTATTACTGAGATATTATGCATTTGTGTGTGTGTGTGTTCTAAGTCTTCACAATCGGTGAGCATTTTATTCCTACAACACATATCAACTTGAAATAACTGCATTTCAAATGCTCAGTATTCCCACGTGTCTAGTGGTTACTCTGTCAGCCAGCATGCCTATTGACATTGAATTCAGCTCTATGTCTCAAAGATAATTTAATTTTAGTTAAATAAAAGATAAAATTAAGAACTAAAATATTTTAAATAGTTTTGCAACAAGAAAGACAAATTAATACAAATAAGATTAATGGCATCAAATTAAAAGGGGAGAACAAGAGAGGGATGTTTAATCTAACTTCAAAACAGAATTTTGATAAACACAGTTAATGACAATGAATGGCTCTCATGCATTATGACAGTATGTAGTTATGTGGCTCTGATAACTTTAGAGTATATGTAAAGACCTAGGTTTCATTTTAATTCTGCAAATAATTGAAAATTTATCGTCTGCTTGGTCATGGCAGTAGAAAGGTAAATAAGCAGTGGTTCTGTCCTCCAGAGACATAAAGTCAAATAAGGAATGAAGGCATTAGGTAGGTGGTAAAAACATGTTCCATTGGGCTTCCCTGGTGGTGCAGTGGTTGAGAGTCTGCCTGCCGATGTAGGGGACACGTGTTCATGCCCTGATCCGCGAGGATCCCACATGCCTCGGAGCGACTGGGCCCGTGGGCCATGGCTGCTGGGCCTGTGCATCCGGAGCCTGTGCTCTGCAACGGGAGAGGCCACAACAGTGAGAGGCCCGTGTACTGCAAAAAAAAAAAAGCTCTATTTATTAGATTGATTAAACTTAGCCTGTAAACTCTTGAAAGATACAAGGTAAATCTAGTGATAATTGAGGAAGAGCAAATTTCATTAAGCAAATCTATATTGCAAACAGAATTGTTCAGAAATAGATTTTGTCACCTTGCCATCACAGTGAAATCCTTCCTGGATGGAGTTTTGAAAGGCACCTACATGATACTGTATTGAAGATGCAACATAATAGATTCCTGAGTTGAGGGAAAAGGTGTTTGCATGGTATCTAATATTCTTTCCAACCATATGGTAGTATGATTATACAATTATTGTAAGGGAATTTCTTATTTGAATTTTTTATACTGTAAATATATGATGATTTCTAAGTATTTGAATATAATTAAATATACATAACATAGATTAACCATTTGAATTAAAAAGGACTTATTCTAAGGTATTATTCCTGCATCAAGAATTTGAGCATACATTACTAATAACTAATAGAAAGTTAGCAAAACCTTCTGCTTCCTCTAAAGCACTTTCACCTTGATTCCATTCATTGGACTGACTGTTCTCTCCCGCAAACATCCCATTATTTTCATATCAATCCCAAGTTTAGTCAAGTGAATGAGTAAAGAAAGCACTGTTCCTTTGTAAAACAAAGCCAAGTGTGAGAGCGAAGAGGAATTTTCTACTTCTTCCCAAAGTAAAAAATCTAAATGTCCTCTTACTGCTTTATTGTTTAAACTTGGAAAATCAGACAACTGATACATTCATGTAAATTCTATCATGATTCCTTAAACATTTACCTTAGTTTATATCAGTTTTAATTTGATCTATCAAACCATGACTCCAACTGTAAATGTAACCTTTCATTGCTACACTTCCTCAGGTTTTCCTTATTGAAAAATGATTTGTGTTTCCTTTCCTTGTATAAAACTAGGCCTATATATTTTTGGCCAGTCTTAGAATAGTTCCCTAATCTAATATTCTGTCTTTCAAATTTTGATGTCTTTAAGATTATGTGAGTCTAGTAAATAGATCTAATGGAATATAATGAGCATTTAAAAGTTAAGCTGTTTACATAATTGTAATAGTCTGTTTATATGAACAGGAAAAGAATGTGGCCAGTTGCCTACACACAGCTGGAAATTCAAACAACAGACAGCAAGTGTTCTGTCTTAGAACTGATGGAACAGATTATTGAGTGTATATTGCAGGGCTTTAATGCAAAATATTAACACCAGCGATTACAATAGAAGCATCACAAATGTCATAAATAGCAATGCCAAAACATTAGATAGGCTGTGGAAATTAAAATCTTTTACCCCAACATCACTGGGCTGTAACATTGTTTTGTCTATCATAGTTATGTGGACCAAGCTAAATACTGATGTGGAGAAAAATAAATAAGATCATCAAGGAGTAGAACATTGAAAAATATAAATAGGAGTGAAAGCATTTGGAGACATACTCTAATCTGATGTGTCAAATTAAATTCTTTACAAACCACTGGGAGTTGTATTTCCAAAGTCAATTATGTAAATGCAAAATATTTTTGTTTCACTTGTAAATAAAGAAATTAGGGTATCTATTGCTGTTTTGTATGCTTTGTTCAGATTCTTCAGCAATCAAATAAAGTTTACAAATGCCTTCAAATAATGGTTTTATAAAGCATTTTTGGAACTAGGTAAATGTAAATCACTTATAATCAAGTATAAGAAGATTCATTCATTTGCAGATTAGCATACTTACATATAATAACCATAAGGTAAAACATACCTTAAAACACTTGTCTTAGATTCTTTTAAATCTTTCAACAATTTGTGAAATAAATACTGAATTTTTAAATTATTAAAAAAGTATTGGTTTGTTTTCTCACTTTGGAAATACAATTTAGAGAAACTGTTATTCTGAAGTAAGCAGAAGGGAGTCTATTACTTTCTAATGCCATCAGTGAGTCTCGCATTTTCTGTCCACCATTAATATCTTATTGCATTGTAGGATTTCATTCTTATACTGGTGGCAAGATGTTTACTTTACCTCCACATCATGTTTGAGTTCTGTCAGGGTTTGAACTGTGTCCTCCAAAAATATGTATGTTAGAGTCCTAACCCCTACCACTTCTGAATGTGACATTTTGGAGACAGGGTCTTTACAGATTAGGGACTAATCCAATGCAACTGGTATTCTTATACTAAGGGGCAATTTGGACATGCAGACAGATATGCATGGAGGGAAGATAATGTGAAGAGACACAGGGAGAAGAAGACAGCTATCTACAAGCCAAGAAGAGAGGCTTGGAACAAATCCTTCCCTCATGAACTTCAGACAAAACCCACTCTGTCACTACTCGAATTCTAAGCAATCAGAACTGTGAGACAATTTCTATTGCTCAAGCCACGCTGTTTGTGATACTTTGTTATGGCAGCGCTAGCAAGTTGTTATATACACAAAGCTAAAAGAGGAAAAAGTGGAGTACTCTTGGTTTTATCTAGCTGTACCTGTGTTTTTTTTATCAAGAAAGTACTGTTCTAGAAAACTCCCAGGTGACTTCTACTCAGGTCTCATTGTGCAGGGTAAGGTTAAGTGATAACTCCAAGCTGCAAATGAGGGGCAGCTGAAGAGAGGGCAGGAATTGATAGCCAATCCATTATGATTTATGTCTTTTCAATTTTTTTTTTTTTTTTTTTTTTTTGGGGACGCGGGCCTCTCATGTCTTTTCAATTTTTAAGTTAATCAGTCTAGGGGCATTGTGTCCTTGAAAAAATCAGTGTTGTATTAGCACTTATGAAATGGAATGATAGCAGTGTCTACCAAAATAGAGATTTAATTTATTTTACTACTTATACATACATTCATTTCATGTAGATTTCTAGCTCTTCTATAATAGTTTGCTTAGCTATATTTATGAAAAAGAATGTAATTTAAAAAGGAGTGTAAGTTCAAAAGAGAAGATGGGATGCCAAAGAGGTGCATTTACTATAGGCTTCAGGGAACTTGGAGTAAGTCAACTATGACATAATTCCAGATGTATTATTTACCCTCTGTAATTTGGTCTTCCCAAGCATTTTACACACTTAACTCACAGTTTTGTTGTTTTTTTTGTAAATCATTGGATTAAAATGTAGTATGACAATGATAATGTAGAGACATCTAATACCAATTACTTTTGATTTTGTAACCATTTTTTTAATTGAAGTATAGTTAATTTTCAATGCTGTGTTAGTTTCAGGTGTACAGCAAAGTGATTCAGTTATACATATATATATATACACACACACACATATACATGTATATTATTTTTCAGATTCTTTCTATTATGATTTATTATAAGATATTGAATATAGTTCCCCATGCTATACAGTAAGTCCTTGTTGTTTACTTATTTATACTCAGTAGTGTGTATATGTTAAGCCCAAACTCATAACTTATCTCGCCCGTCCCTGCCCTGCTGTGCCTTTTGGTAACCATGTTTGTTTTCTATGTCTGTGAGTCTGCTTCTGTTTTGTAAATAGGTTCATTTGTACAATACAGTATGACAATGATAATCTAGACACATCTAATACCAAGCACTTGTGATTTTAAACATACTCTTGCCTTCAATAAATTAGAGAATTCTAAAATTACAATAAAGATTGAGATTGGCATTGCAAATTTTTATAATTGCTTGATTTCTGCTCATGTTAATACAATAATTTAATGTCATTTCAAAATTAAATTTTTACATCTTTATTGCAGTATAATTGCTTTACAATGGTGTGTTAGTTTCTGCTTCATAACAAAGTGAATCAGTTATGCATATACATATGTTCCCATATCTCTTCCCTCTTGCGCCTCCCTCCCTCCCACCCTCCCTATTCCACCCCTCCAGGCAGTCAAAAAGGACCGAGCTGATCTCCCTGTGCTATGCGGCTGCTTCCCATTAGCTATCTACCTTATGTTTGGTAGTGTTAATATGTCCATGCCTCTCTCTCGATTTGTCACAGCTTACCCTTCCTGTTCCCCATATCCTCAAGTCCATTCTCTAGTAGGTCTGTGTTTTTATTCCTGTCTCACCACTATGTTCTTCATGACTTTTTTTTTTCTTAAGTTCCATATATATTTGTTAGCATACAGTATTTGTCGTTCTCTTTCTGACTTACTTCACTCTGTATGACAAACTCTAGGTCTATCCACCTCATCACAAATAGCTCAATTTCATTTCTTTTTATGGTTGAGTAATATTCCATTGTATATATGTGCCACATCTTCTTTATCCATTCATCCAATGATGGACACTTAGGTTGTTTCCATCTCTGGGCTATTGTAAATAGAGCTGCAATGAACATTTTGGTACATGACTATTTTTGAATGATGGTTTTCTCAGGGTATATGCCCAGTAGTGGGATTGCTGGGTTATATGGTAGTTCTGTTTGTAGATTTTTAAAGAACCTCCATACTGTTCTCCATAGTGGCTGAACCAATTCACATTCCCACAGGCAGTGAAAGAGGGTTCGCTTTTCTCCACACCCTCTCCAGCATTTATTATTTCTAGAGTTTTTGATGATGGCCATTCTGACTGGTATGGGAAGATATCTCATTGTAATTTTGATTTGCATTTCTCTAATGATTAATGATGTTGAGCATTTTTTCATGTGTTTGTTGGCAGTCTGTATATCTTCTTTGGAGAAATGTCTATTTAGGTCTTCTGCCCATTTTTGGATTGGGTTGTTTGCTTTTTTGTTATTGAGCTGCATGAGCTGCTTGCAAATTTTGGAGCTTAATCCTTTGTCAGTTGCTTCATTTGCAAATATTTTCTCCCATTCTGAGGATTGTCATTTGGTCTTGTTCATGGTTTCCTTTGCTGTGCAAAAGCTTTGACGTTTCATTAGGTCCCATTTGTTTATTTTTATTTCCATTTCTCTAGGAAGTGGGTCAAAAAGGATCTTGCTGTGATTTATGTCATAGAGGGTTCTGCCTATGTTTTCCTCTAAGAGTTTGAGAGTTTCTGGCCTTACATTTAGGTCTTTAATCCATTTTGAGCTTACTTTTGTGTATGGTGTAGAGTGATCTAATCTCACACTTTTATATATACCTGTCCAGTTTTCCCAGCACCACTTATTAAAGACGCTGTCCTTTCTCCACTGTACATTCTTGCCTCCTGTATCAAAGATAAGGTGACCATATGTGAATGGGTTTATCTCTGGGTTTTCTATCCTGTTCCATTGATCTATCTGTCTGTTTTTGTGCCAGTACCATACTGTCTTGATTACTGCTGCTTTGTAGTATAGTCTGAAGTCAGGGAGCCTGATTCCTCCAGCTCTGTTTTTCATTCTCAAGAATGCTTTGGCTCTTCGGGGTCTTTTGTGTTTCCATACAAATTGTGAAATTTTTTGTTCTAGTTCTGGAAAAATGCCAGTGGTACTTTGATAGGGATTGCATTGAATCTGTAGATTGCTTTGGGTAGTAGAGTCATTTTCACAATGTTGATTCTTCCAATCCAAGAACATGGTATATCTCTCCATCTATGTGTATAATCTTTAATTTCTTACATCAGTGTCTTATAATTTTCTGCATACAGGTCTTTTGTCTCCTTAGGTAGGTTTATTCCTAGATATTTTATTCTTTTTGCTGCAATGGTAAAGGGGAGTATTTTCATAATTTCACTTTCAGATTTTTCATCATTAGTGTATAGGAATGCAAGAGATGTCTGTGCATTAATTTTGTATCCTGCAACTTTACCAAATTCATTGATTAGCTCTAGTAGTTTTCTGGTAGCATCTTTAGGATTCTCGATGTATAGTATCATGTCATCCGCAAACAGTGACAGCTTTATTTCTTCTTTTCCAATTTAGATTCCTTTTATTTCCTGTTCTTCTCTGATTGCTGTGGCTAAAACTTCCAAAATTGTGTTGAATAAGAGAGGTGAGAGTGGGCAAACTTGTCTTATTCCTGATCTTAATGGAAATGCTTTCAGTTTTTCACCGTTGAGGATGATGTTGGCTCTAGATTTGTCATATATGGCCTTTATTATTTTGAGGAAAATTCCCTCTCTGCCTACTTTCTTCAGGGTTTTTATCATAAATGGGTGTTGAATTTTTTCGAAAGGTTTCTCTGAATCTATTGAGATGATAATATGGTTTTTCTCCTTCAATTTGTTAATATGGTGTATCACGTTGTTTGATTTGCGTATATTGAAGAATCCTTGCGTTACTGGAATAAACCCAACTTGATCATGGTGTATTATCCTTTTAATGCGCTGTTGGACTCTCTTTGCTAGTAATTTGTTGAGGATTTTTGCATCTATGTTCATCAGTGATATTGGCCTGTAGTTTTCTTTCTTTGTGATATCCTTGTCTGGTTTTGGTATCAAGGTGATGGTGGCCTCGTAGAATGAGTTTGGGAGTGTTCCTCTCTCTGCTATATTTTGGAAGAGTTTGAGGAAGATAGGTGTTAGCTCTTCTCTAAATGTTTGATAGAATTCTCCTGCGAAGGTATCTTGTCCTGGGCTTTTGTTTGTTGGAAGCTTTTTAATCACAGTTTCAATTTCAGTGCTTGTGATTGGTCTGTTCATATTTTCTATTTCTTCCTGATTCAGTCTTGGCAGGTTGTGCATTTCTAAGAATTTGTCCATTTCTTCCAGATTGTCCATTTTATTGGCATAGAGTTGCTTGTAGTGATCCCTCATGATCCTTTGTATTTCTGCAGTGTCAGTTGTTACTTCTCCTTTTTCATTTCTAATTCTATTGATTTGAGTCTTCTCCCTTTTTTTCTTGATGAGTCTGTCTAATGGTTTATCAATTTTATCTTCTCAAAGAACGAGCTTTTAGTTTTATTGATCTTTGCTATCATTTCCTTCATTTCTTTTTCATTTATTTCTGATCTGATCTTATGATTTCTTTCCTTCTGCTAACTTTGGGGTTTTTCTGTTCTTCCTTCTCTAATTGCTTTAGGTGCAAAGTTAGGTTGTTTATTCGAGATGTTTCCTGTTTCTTAAGGTAGGATTGTATTGCTATAAACTTCCCTCTTATAACTGCTTTTGCTGCATCCCATAGATTTTGGGTTGTCGTGTCTCCATTGTCATTTGTTGCTAGGTATTTTTTTATTTCCTCTTTGATTTCTTCAGTGATCACTTCGTCATTAAGTAGTGTATTGTCTAGTCTCTTTGTGTTTGTATTTTTTACAAATCTTTTCCTGTAATTGATATCTAGTCTCATAGTGTTATGGTCAGAAAAGATAGTTGATACAATTTCAATTTTCTTAAATTTACCAAGGCTTGATTTGTGACCCAAAATATGATCTATCCTGGAGAATGTTACATGAGCACTTGAGAAAAATGTTTATTCTGTTTTTTTTGGATGGAATATCCTATAAATATTAATTAAGTCCATCGTGTTTAATGTATCATTTAAAGCTTGTGTTTCCTTATTTATCTTCATTTTGGATGATCTGTCTGTTGGTGAAAGTGGGGTGTTAAAGTCCCCTACTATGAATACGTTTCTGTTGATTTCCCCTTTTGCGGCTGTTAGTACTTGCCTTATGCATTGAGGTGCTCCTTTGTTGGATGCATAAATATTTCCAATTGTTATATCTTCTTCTTGGATTGATCCCTTGATCAATATGTAGTGTCCTTCTTTGTCTCTTCTAATAGTCTTTATTTTACAGTCTATATTTTCGGATATGAGAATTGCTACTCCAGCTTTCTTTTGGTTTCCATTTGCATGGAATATTTTCTCCATCCCTTTACTTGCAGTCTGTATGTGTCTTTAGGTCTGAAGTGGGTCTCTTGTAGACAGCATATATATGGGTCTTGTTTTTGTATCCATTCAGCCAGTCTGTATCATTTGGTGGGAGCATTTATTACATTTACATTTATGGTAATTATCGATACGTATGTTCCTTTTCCCATTTTCTTAATTGTTTTGGGTTTGTTATTGTAGGTCTTTTCCTTGTCTTGTGTTTCTTGCCTAGAGAAGTTCCTTTAGTATTTGTTGTAAAGTTGGTTTGGTGATGCTGAACTCTCTCAGCTTTTGCTTGTCTGTAAAGTTTTTAATTTCTCCATCAAATCTGAATGAGATCCTTGCCGGCTAGAGTAATCATGGTTGCAGGTTTTTGTCCTTCATCAGTTTAAATATGTCTTGCCAGTCCCTTCTGGCTTGCAGAGTTTCTGCTGAAAGATCAGCTATTAACCGTATGGGGATTCCCTTGTGTGTTATTTGTTGTTTTTCCCTTGCTGCTTTTAATATGTTTTCTTTGTATTTAATTTTTGACAGTTTGATTAATATGTGTCTTGGCATATTTCTCCTTGGATTTATCCTGTATGGGACTCTCTGATGCTTCCTTGAATTGATTAACTATTTCCTTTCCCATATTAGGGCAGTTTACAACTATAGTCTCTTCAAATATTTTCTCAGTCCCTTTCTTTTTCTCTTCTTCTGGAGCATCTATAATTCGAATGTTGGTGTGTTTAATGTTGTCCCAGAGGTCTCTGAGACTGTCCTCAGTTCTTTACATTTTTTTTTCTTTATTCTGCTCTGCAGTAGTTATTTCCACTATTTTATCTTCCAGGTCACTTATAGGTTCTTCTACCTCAGTTATTCTGCTATTGATCCCATCGAGAGTATTTTTAATTTCATTTATTTTGTTGTTCATCGTTGCTTGTTTCATCTTTATTTCTTCTAGGTCCTTGTTAATTTTTTTTTTTTTTTTTTCCATTTTCTCTATTCTATTTCCAAGATTTTGGATCATCTTTACTATCATTATTCTGAATTATTTTTCAGGTAGACTGCCTATTTCCTCTTCATTTGTTAGGTCTGGTGGGTTTTTATCTTGTTCCTTCAACTACTGTTTGTTTTTCTTTCTTCTCCTTTTGCTTATCTTACTGTGTTTGGGGTCTCCTTTTAGCAGGCTGCAGGTTCGTAGTTCCCTTTGTTTTTGGTGTCTGTCACCAGTGGCTAAGGTTGGTTCAGTGTGTTGTGTAGGCTGCCTGGCGAAGGGGACTAGTGCCTGTGTTCTGTTGGATGAAGCTGGATCTTGTCTTTCTGGTGGGCAAGTCCACGTCTGTTGGTGTGTTTTGGGGGTGTCTGTGGACTTATTATGATTTTATGCAGCCTCTCCGCTAATAGGTGGGGTTGCCTTCCTGTCTTGCTAGTTGTTTGGCATAGGGTGTACAGCACTGTAGCTTGCTGGTCGTTGAGTGAAGCTGGGTGCTGGTGTTGAGGTGGAGATCTCTGGGAGATTTTCACTGTTTGATATTATGTGGAGCTGGGAGGTCTCTTGTGGACCTGTGTCCTGATGTTGGCTCTCCCACCTCAGAGGCACAGCACTGACTCCTGGCTGCAGCGCCAAGAGCCTTTCATCCACACAGAAAAAGAGGAAAAGGCGAAAAATTCATAAATCTTGCTCTCAAAGTCCACCTCCTCAATTTGGGATGGTTCATTGTCTATTCATATATTCCCAGATGCAGGGTACATCAAGTTGATTTTGGAGCTTTAATCTGCTGATTCTGAAGCTGCTGGGAGAGATTTCCCTTTCTCTTCTTTGTTCTCACAGCTCCCTGGGCTCAGCTTTGGATTTGGCCCCGCCTCTGCGTGTAGGTCGCTGGAGGGCATCTGTTCTTCACTCAGACAGGATGAGGTTAAAGGAGCAGCTGCTTCGGGGACTCTGGCTCACTCAGGCCGGGGGGAGGGAGGGTTTCTGACTCGGAGTGGGCCTGTGGCAGCAGAGGCCAGCAGAATGTTGCACCAGCCTGAGGCACACCGTGCGTTATCCCAGGGAAATTGTCCCTGGATCCCGTAACCCTGGCAGTGGTGGGCTGCACAGACTCGCTGGAAGGGAGGTGTGGAGAGTGACCTGTGCTCGCACACAGGCTTCTTGGTGGCGGCAGCAGCAGCCTTAGCATCTCATGCCCGTCTCTGGGGGCTGCGCTGTTAGCCACGGCTCGCGCCCATCTCTGGAGCTCCTTTAAGCAATGCTCTTAATCCCCTCTCCTCGCGCACCAGGAAACAAAAAGGGAAGAAAAAGTCTCTTGCCTCCTTGGTAGGTCCAGACTTTTCCCCGGACTCCCTCCCGGCTAGCCGTGGTGCACTAACCCCCTGCAGGCTGTGTTCACGCCACCAACCCCAGTCTTCTCCCTGTGCTCCGACCGAAGCCCGAACCTCAGCTCCCAGCCCTGCCCGCCCTGGCGGGTGAGCAGACAAGCCTCTCGGGCTGGTTTGTGCCGGTTGGCACCGATCATCTGTGCGGGAATCTCCCCGCTTTGCCCTCCGCACCCCTGTTGCTGTGCTCTCCTCCGTGGCCCCAAAGATTTCCCCCTCCACCACCCGCAGTCTCCGCCCACAAAGGGACTTCCTAGTGTTTGGAAACCTTTCCTCCTTCACACCTCCCTCCCACTGGTTCAGGTCTCATCCCTATTCTTTTGTCTCTGTTTAATCTTTTTTCTTTTGGCCTACCCAGGTACGTGGGGAGTTTCTTGCCTCTTGGGAGGTCTGAGATCTTCTGCCAGCGTTCAGTAGGTGTTCTGTAGGAGCTGTTCCACGTTTAGATGTATTTCTCTTGTATCTGTGGGGAGGAAGGTGACCTCCACGCCTTACTCTTCTGCCATCTTCCCCAACCAAAATTCATTTCTTGAATAATCAGTTATTCCAATGCTGAAATTACCTCCGAAGAAGGCAATTTATTATCTCAGTTTCCAAATGAGATATTTACCAAAGAAAATATTCTTTATGATAAGTCTATTTAAAAAAAAATTTGTTTGGAGTATAGTTGATTTACAATGTTGTGCTAATTTCTGCTATATCGCAAAGTGAATCAGTCATACATATACATATATCCACTCTTTTTTAGATTATTTTACCATATAGCTCATTACAGAGTATTGAGAAGATTCCTTGCGCTATACAGTAGGTCCTTATTAGTTATCTATTTTATATACAGTAGTGTGTATATGTCAAAACCTGGTTGGAAGAGAATTTGCTATATGAAACACTGAACAATATTTTTGTTTATTTATTTATTTTTGGCTGTGTTGGGTCTTCGTTTCTGTGTGATGCCTTTCTCTAGTTGCGGCAAATGGGGGCCACTCTTCATCGTGGTGTGCAGGCCTCTCACTATCATCGCCACTCTTGTGGAGCACAGGCTCCAGACGCGCAGGCTCAGTAGTTGTGGCTCATGGGCGTAGTTGCTCCGCGGCATGTGGGATCTTCCTGGACCAGGACTCGAACCGGTGTCCCCTGCATTGGCAGGCAGATTCGCAACCACTACACCACCAGGGAAGCCCAATATTTTTGTATATCAAATATTTTTAAGGTTTTAAGCTAACATTTTTTTCATTAAAACTTTATGATTAATTAAGAGACTAGATGTGATAGATTGGCTTATAAGTGATGTTTTCTGCTTTGCTCTTACTGCAGTCTAACTGTCCATCAAAATATAGGTAAGCTGTGACAAAGTTAGAGAGTGGCATGGACATATATACACTATCAAATGTAAAATAGCTAGTGGAAAGCAGCCGCATAGCACAGGGAGATCAGCTCGGTGCTTTGTGACCACCTAGAGGGGTGGGATAGGGAGGGTGGGAGGGAGGGAGATGCAAGAGGGAAGAGGTATGGGAACATATGTATAGTATAACTGATTTACTTTGTTATAAAGCAGAAACTAACACACCATTGTAAAGAAATTATACTCCAATAAACATGTTAAATAATATATATGGTCTTCTCATTCATACTATAAAGTTGTATCTGGACGGTAGCTCCCAAACCAATTATCACATTATCTGACTCTATATCCTGCTCCTCATTACCCATGTCTTTATTACTACCTGTACGAGCCATCGTACTAGTCATCACCCAATTGAATTTGAGTAGAAGTGGTATGTGCCACTTTGGGACCAAGGTTTTTAAGACATGAATGTGCCTTCTGTGTGGTCTATCCCCGTCTTCTTATTACTTCTTGATGACGATAAGACCCTATGAGAAGGTGGAATAACAGAATAAAATGGGCCTAGGTATGTGAACTGCAGCATGTATAAAAGCAAATCCCTCAATTCAGACACCTTGCCCAAAATGGAAATATGAATGGGATCTAAACTTCCATTAAGGTGAGTCCCTATCACTTTAGACTCTTTTTACAACAGTTAGCTTCCCTTAACCAATGAGGCCTCTTTTTTTTTTTTTTCTTGGCCATACTTATAGAAAACTTTAAATGATCAATCCAGTGTTTCCTGGATTTCAGTTTCTATAGCAACAGGATTGGTATGTCACTTATGCACTAGAACCTGTAGAGTTTATCACTTTGCAATTGCTTAACTGATGTTTGATGAATAAAAGAAACACACATTTTAGAATACAATAAAAAAAAGACATTTGGTTTTGTCTGACTCACGAGCAAACATATAGCTCTTATGTTTTTAGCAGATATCTAACTTTTGTATTTCAACCCAAGTAAAACGTTTCTCCCAGTGCCTTCTTGACAGAACATTCCCAGCTGTTTCCATGATGCATAGCAAAGCTCTGACAGCTTTTAGAGCAAGAGTCAATATTAGTTAACAATCCATCTGCAATTGCAACTATTCTATTTCATCATAGTGATAATTTATATTCCTTCTGCTACTGTCTCATTTGGGATTGGTGTTGCTGAACTTCAATATTCACAGCTAGTCTCAGAGCTGTGACTACAAATCCCTTTCAGTTACTTATTAATTCCTACTCAACATATTCTAATTAACTTATAATAAATCCTCCAAAAATACTGTGTGTCTTACATGTTTCATTAGGATTCAGTAAGAAAGAAGTTGTACCACTTTTCTTTCTATTAACAAGCATCTTTCTGCTCAGATGCATTTTAGATTGGCACATCCATTATTCAGTTCCATCAATAATCCTAATTATAGCCTTCATTCTATAACAGAGTATATTTATAAGTGATGAAACTTTAAGACAGGGATGACTACACACACTGGCTACAGTATGACCCCTGAGGCTTTTTGACATGAGAGTATGTTGTATGTAAGTGTACAATATGTAGAGGTTATTTTAAAGATTTTTGTTCTGAATTACCCTGATTTCTTAACAGACTCTCTTGTTTTCAATTTTTTAAATTTTTATTTTGGATTTGTTTGAAAGAATTCTAGTATTTTTTTGTTTTGTTTTCTGGAAAGAACCTTACTTCTATTGTAATAGCATATAGATGAAGAATATGCATGCTTTTTAGTTTTATGTGGTATATGTGTATGTGTGTGTGTTTGGTCCTTTGGCATTGCTATAATTTGAAAAATAATGTTGGCATAATCAGAAAACCAAAGAATCTAGAGGTAGAAGAAACTTACTGTCCAAATAATTGAGCCACACATCATCAGTTCTTGCACAGATGTTGTAAACAAAACAAAACAAACACCAAAACATACTTGGCAGATGGAAATTGCCATTTGTTAGTCTGTCTTTGCTGATGTTGTTAAACAGAATGCCAGGCTTGCCTTGTTCTTCTATGATTGTCATCATATTGACTGGTGGCTCTGCTTTAAAAATAAATAATAATAAACCTGCCAGAGTGTTATGAGTGAATTGAAATAGTGCAGTAGTTTTCCAATTTGAAATAAAGAAAATGAAATTTTGAAGACGTGACCACAGAATCCTAGAAATCTGTGTACCCAAAGTTGAGTTTATTGCTCAAAGACATACATATATAGCAGTTAGTATTCCTAATAATACATACACTGAATTTCAGAGTTCTGGGTCCTAAGTTTCAGAAGAATGGTAGAGAATAATTTTCATAGCTGCTAAATTTTATGAAATCATTTTTAAAAACATTTCAGGTTTTCTCAAAAATTTAGAAATCCTAGGGATATTATATTTAACCTTTCTTTCTCTTTTATTCTTTAGATTAAGATGACATAAATTAATCAATTAATTAGATATTCTTTTCACTAGTAGCTTTGATTAATCCTTGATTTAGGTTATCATAATATAGGCAGAACAAAAGCAAAGTGTTTTTCAGAGAGTAGTAACAACTTTACATTGACCTCAGCCAGCTAAAACCCTTACTTTGTTGGGTTGTGATTAAGCTTACTTTGGAGTCCTTTAGATAAGGACTATTTCATATATTTCCATTTGTATGCTAAAAACAAAAAATCTAAATGGCAGAATTCTATGTCAAATTAAACAGGGAAATTCTAAAAATATCAAAACAAAATTGAATGTTAAATTCTAACTGTATATTCACTACAGTCAGAATGATATTAAAATTTAAAGAAGGATCATAAAACAAATAAAATGCTTTTAGGTCTTTCAAAATAAGTGAAATGACAGTATTTCACTCCAGTTTCCCTTAATCAATAGGCTTGTAGTTAAGTGATATAAGGATGGAACATCATGGAAACATCATGGAAAACATCATGGAAAAAGGTAAAATGGGAGTAAATCATGACACTTCAGATGTGCTCTAAGGAGGTAATCAGGGTATAAAATGATGAGAATCTAGGCTTAGAGTAATAATAAAGGGAATGCAGAAGAAATGAACCCTCATATCTGAACACTGACAGGACTTGAAGTCTGCTTGGATGTGGGGAAATAAAGAAAAGTGATAGATTGGGACTTTGCTTGTGGTCCAGTGATTAAGAATCCGCCTGCCAATGTAGGGCATACGGGTTTGATCCCTGGTCCCAGAAGATCTTACATGCCGCGGAGCAACTAAGCCTGTGTGCCACAACTACAGAGCCTGTGCTCTAGAGCCCACGAGCCACAGCTACTGAGCCCGTGTCCTGCAACTACTGAAGCCCACGTGCCTAGAGCCCATGCTTCACAACAAAAGAAGCCACCGCAATGAGAAGCTTGCTCGTCCCAACTAAGGAAAGCCTGTGCACAGCAACAAAGACTCAGCACAGCAAATAAATAAATAAATAAATAAATAAATAAATAAATAAATAACTGATACCACACACACACACACACACAAAGTGATAGATTGAACATGACAAGAAATTAACTTGGAAAGTGAAGAATAAGAATATCACAAAGATTACAGGGAATGTAAGAAGGTATTAGTTTAAACTTTAAGAAAGCAAACCACAGCAACTTGGATATTATGTGTCTAGCTGACAGTTGTCTCTTATGAAATGTTTTGGAGGTAAAGGAAAATTGCTCATCTCTTAGCTTCAAAGTAAAATAAGCACATTTTCCACAAAATTATGAAAAATAACACTATTTTCAACATGTTACTGAGTCGAAAATTTTTGCAACTTGGGTGAATTTGTCACTCTTTTCTTAACTGTAGAGAATATTACATGGTAAATATGATTTGAATCCTAAGGTTTACTTTTGCAAATCAAGTAAAAGTTAACAAGTTTTGAATATTATAATTTCAAATAGCATGAATCTACAATTTAAATTCTGCATAATTGTTACTTCCTGAAAATACTTCCAGTTCATGTGACTAAATCCAGGAACAAAGATTAAAGGATAAAAAATAAGTCTTAATTCTTATCTAGTTCATCCCTCTCTTTAATATATATTAAGAAACAAAAACCAAGAAAACAAACACTTAATTGGCTGATACTGAGTGTGGGTCTCTGCTTCCTCAATTTCTTAAATGCTTTTAGAATATCATTCTTTACTTCAACTCACTATTCAGTTATGTAAAATAAAGTATGGTTGGGGGGAGGGAGAAAATTACTGGTGTTATTATGTCTAATAGATCATATTTAACAGAATGACAAAAAGAAAATATGTACTTCTACAGAAATCCTATGATTTAGGTCAAATATACACTCGGGAGGGGCAAGTCTTGTTGAGTTTGGAGTTTGTCTAAATGCTCAAGTTATTTTTCACATGTTTTGTGTCTTTTTTTTTTTTTTAAGAGTTTTTTCCCATTATTTAAAAACCCAATGGGACTGTAATGGAACCGGGAAATGTAGTCCATATGTCTTGGAACCTTTTACAATTAAATCATCAAATTACTCTTCAAAATGTTTTCACCATTTAAAATACAAGTTCTTTTTATTATATATACATATACCCACATAAGAAAATAATGCAAAATTCTCAGAATTACTTTTGTTTAAATATTTCATTTCCAAATATTTATTTTTACTTTACCATTGAATGGCATATTACTCAAATACATGATTCTGTGATGTTAGTAGTATTGTATTATTTAAAAATTATCAAGTAAAATATACGATTAAAGACACTTTTGTTCAGTTCATGTATCTACCACCAATTCATTACCCAAACATGTAAACATTTCTGCAAACAGATCCAATCAGGGGTAAAAAAGTTCTAAATGCACTCAAATCCATTACTATTCTGCTTATATCCTTGGAAAAAATAAACTTTTGCAGCTAAATAATATGAGCGTTTCCTGTCCGGTCTTCATTAAAATGGCTATTGGATAAATTCTTCATTCCATCACATTTGACTGAGAAGTATAATATTTCACACTGTCACAAAAAATATTTTAGAGAAAAGTTGATTTTTCTTTTTCATTGGTAAAGAGCATCTATTCCCATATCCATGACTTGTTTCTGGCATTAAACAGGATATTTCAAAAAACAAAATATATTGTTGGAAGAGGCACTCTGTAATTTACATTCATCACGGACACTGCTGTGTATGAGTTATCATTTCTCTTTCGCAGGTGAGGTCAGTTAAGTGTCATTTACTGAGTGAGTCATACCATGGGTTGGGTCTTTCCAGGGAGTCCTTTCTTAAGTACACTTGTGGGTATTGAACTTCCTTTTACTTCTTCTTAGAAAAGCCTTCCCTTTACTTAGCTAAGATTGAAAGGATTTTAACAAATATTTTTGACATTAGAGATTATTTATCCAAACAATGTTAAATTTGAATGCTGCAGTAAATTATGAATTGAAAGAGCATAGCAGTATTTGTTTTTCCTGAAGAGCAGCAGTAGAGAAATTTGGCTGAGCATTTAATAAAATATAAATTACAGGGTATTTCTAAGGAAACATTCTTAAATATAGTGTGTTTATTCACTTGTATAAAAACATTGGTATAAGGTTTATTATTATGAATATACTTTGCATTTGAAACAATTTTTAATTCCCAAGAAAACTACATTTTTATAATTCTACTTCTTTTATTATTATAAGCAAAAAATGTAGAACTTTTTCACGTATGATTTCTAAGTAACTACATTGTTATGGTTTTCTTTGTGGAGGACAGAGGATGCTTGCTGTAATAACTGAGTGAGTATGTAATTACATATGTACTGCTACTGTTGTATGGAGATAGCATGATCTGTTTGTGCAAACATAGAATACAGCCATATGGTTTAGATTCTGGAATTGTGTATTATGAAATCATTTGCAGCCCTACCCTGAATTTCCACAGAGAAAAATCTCACAGATGGGATAGACCCATGGGCATTATAGTTTAAAAGCTCCTTCTGGAAAATAAGCTCAGATGGACTAATAAAACACAAATCTCTTTCCCTCATAATTGTGAATATTGTGTCCTAGAAAGAACATAGACCTGGTGTTAGACATATGGAGTTGCAGTGTTTCCACTTGGACGAATTATTCAACAGTTCTTACTCTCTCCATTTCTAAAAGAAAAATCAGACTACTGAACTTTTATGTATCTTTGTATGAAAATAATTAGAAAATAGTAGGCATGCAATACTGGTTGTACCTGTTTTCATTTCCCTTCCAATCATACCAACATATATGAAATGTCACTTTAATTCATTATTCTATTTTTACAAAAGTTTAATTAAAATCAAAGTAAAATAAAGGCCATATGCAACATCCTGTAATATTACATTTCTGATTTGTTCATTTGATAAGAAGTCACTGTTTATTAGAAGATTCAAGTAATTACCAAAAGAGTTTATAAACCAAAGTAAAGTTCTATATGTAAGAAAATTAAGAGAATACTAAGACTTTATTGAATTGATATTAAAATATAGATTGTGGGCTTCCCTGGTGGCACAGTGGTTGAGACTCCGCCTGCCGATGCAGGGGACACGGGTTCATGCCCCCGTCTGGGAGGATCCCACATGTCGCGGAGCAGCTGGGCCCGTGAGCCGTGGCCGCTGAGCCTGTGTGTCAGGAGCCTGTGCTCCGCAACGGGAGAGGCCACAACAGTGAGAGGCCGCGTACTGCAAAAACAACAACAACAACAACAACAACAAAATATATATAGATTGTGATCCAAAAATTGTACTCCTTGGCATTTATCTGAATGAGTTGAAAACTTATATCCACACAAAATTCTGCATATGAATGCTTATAGCAGCTTTATTCATAATTGCCAAAACTTGAAACCAATCAACATGTCCTTCAATAGGTGAATGGATAAATAAACTGTAGTACATACAAACAATGGAATATTTATTATTCAGCACTGAAAAGAAAGGAGCTATCAGGACATGGAAAGATGCAAAGGAAACTTAACAGGCATATTACCAAGTGAAAAAAAAAATAAGTCTGAAAAGGTTACATACTATATGCTTCCAACAAATATGGCATTCTCAAGAAGGTAAAACTATGAAGACAGTAAAATGATCAGTAGTTGCCAAAATTTTAGGGAGAGTGAAGGATGAATGGGAAGAACACAGGGGATTTTTAGGGCAGTGAAACTATTCTGTATCATGCTACAGTGGTGGATACATGTGATTTTACATTTGTCCAAACCCATAGAATATACAACACCAAGAGTGAAACCTAATGTAACCTGTGGACTTTGGATGATAATGATGTGTTCATGCAGGTTCATCAATTTAACAAATACACCACTATGTTGTGGGATGTTGATAGTGGGGAAAGCTGTGCATGTGTGGGAACAGGGGATACAGGAATTCTCTATACTTCCCACCCAATTTTGCTGTGAACCTAAAACTTCTCTAAAAATAAAGTCTATTTAAAAATGTAGATAGTGGGCATGAATTTAAAACTTTAGTAATTTAACAGGCAGAATATATTCACTTATCCCTTATTTAAATAAAATAAGCTTAACATTTTCAGAAAAAGAAGATTCACTAGGTATTAGCTAATTAGCTGAAAATGCAAAGAAGCAATAGTCATCACAGTAATAGAAATGATGGAGTATGTTGTGCAAAGAGGCAGGAAAACAAACACATAGCTTCATGCACACACAGAAGATACTAGAGCCACATAGCTCAACATCAAAATGAGTTTATCTAGGAAAAACTATGAGCAGAGATGTACCAAGGCTCACAAAAGCTGCTGATTTGCAATGTCCCACATGTTCTTAGGGCATAATTGGATGAAACACACCAGGAAAAAGCCCGTTAGAGGAAGCTAGACCCTCTAAGTCTCTGCATCCATAAGGTGGGGGGTTATGGAACCTTAGTAGATTGTCTATCAAAGGGAAGCTCCCTAGTTGGGGAAAGTCCTTTGTTAGAACAAGGAACTCCAAGAGCTGGACCAGTCTTTTTTCTGCTGAGGATCTCAGCTCTGCTGAGCCAGTTCTTCAGTACTACCAAAGAAGTGGAGAAAATGAGCCTCCAGAAGCCATCTCTCCTTACATAACCTCAGAGAAAAAAGAAAATGGCATTATTTGGGAGCTGACAGTGAACCAAAGTCTTGTAAATATTTTCTTTTACCTCAAAAGAGTCCTGTGACAGATAATGAAATATGCAAATGGATAAGTGAGTCCCCCAAGATTGCCCAGCCATAAAAAGGCTGTAGCCTTGTGATTCAAACTCAATTTTATTGGCTCAAAAACTATGACTCTAACATATTCTAGATCCTCAATAATTTAAAAAGTTTTAACGTTTCAAGTTAAAGGGAAACAAAAATATGACTTCTTCCATGAAACCTGATCCAATAATAACTTACTTAGCAAGGGAAGCCTGAGTATAACCATTTGATGACTTGAAGGCAGTAATGATAACTGGTATTTATCGAGAACTAACCATGTAAAAGGTATTGTGTTAATCCCCCTAAAGTCATTGAGAACCAGGAATTAATGCTAAGAGCTGAAGCTGAAAGTTTTGTTGAAGTGAGTCTAGGAAACGCCTTATAGCAGAAGCTTTCTGCTATAAGAAAACAGAAAATATAATAACCATCCTTGTCCGAGCCTCCAAGTGTCCAATAGAAATAGGGCAACAGAACTCTCTGGGTTCCTGGGAAGATCCATACCTTCTATTGCTCCTGGCCTCACCACCATATGGGCCTTGAGATCATCAAACTATTTCAGTCAATCTCTGAACCTTCCCTCTCTTCTAAAATTTTTCCATCCTGCCACCATAATCTCTTGTCTTGATTTTTGTGATATTGTCTAACAGGTGTCTCTGCTACTCTTCCTTCTCTCTACAGTGTATTTATGATTTAGCAACTTGGTTAGACTAAACTGTATTCCCTAGAATTCTCTTTCTAGAATGCTTCTGGAGAGCGTGGGCTACAAGATATATTCTCTTATGGGAGGTGGAAAGTAAAAAAAGGCAAACAGCAGGCATCTTATAGCATAAACACAGTTCTTCCCAGCCATTCAATAAAACACTAATCTTGGTGATGTTGGGAAGATATTTAGCAGATTAATTGAAGTCCATAATCAACTGATTTAAATTCGGAAGTTTATCTTTGGAGAATCTAACTTAATCATTTGGAAAGCCTTTAAAAAAGGGCTTAGGTCTTCTGTGGGAGAGAAAGACTCCACCTTGTGGAAGATTTCTGGCTCGCGCTTGTGGGGTTCTAGCCTTTCCAGGTCTTCCTTTCCTGCCTCTGGACAAGCTTTAGCCTGTGCCCATGGGCTGTAAACCTCTCATGGTCTTCTCTTCCTTACTGCCTGCCCTATGAACTTCACATATGCTTAGTTGCCCCCCACATTGTATAAATTTATTCCTTCAAAGTAATCCCTTATTATGAAATTGATTCTTGACAGGCACACACCTTTAGGTGCTCCTCAATCCAATAGTCAGAATAATCTGTGAGAACACAAGTTAGAACATGTCATTCCTCTGCTCAAACTTTCCAAAGTCTTTCCATCTCATTCAGAGTAAAAGCTAAAATCCTAACAAGCTCTGACATAATTTTCCATGATTTTGTCCCTCATTGCCTTTGTGATTTATTTTCCTATCACTCTCCCTCTTTCTCACTCTTGTCTAGACACACTGGCCACCTGGCTCTTTCTTGAAAATGCCAGACTTACTCCTATCTCAGGGCTTTTCAACTTGCTTTTTCTCAGCCTGGGACTCTCTTAACATCATCTGCAAAGTTTATTCCATCTTTTCCTTTATATCTTAACTCAAATGTCATCTACTCTTCACCTTCTATTTCAAATTGAAATCCCAGTTCCTGGAAAACCTTATTTCTATTCCTGCTTTATTTCAATCCACAAAATTTATCATTATAAATCATTATATAACATATATTTCCTTATTTATATTCTTTTATTGAGAGATAGGTAGTGAAAGAGAGATTGATTTTAAGGAATTGGTTTATATGATTACGAAGGCTGGCAAGTCCAAAATTTGTAGGGTAGGCCAATAATCTGGAAACCCAGGAAAGAGTTGATGTTGCCCTTCAAGTCCAATGACTGTCAGCTGACAGAATTTCTTCTTGCTAGAAGGAGGTTAACTTTTGTTCTATTAAGGCCTACAACTGATTAGATGAAACCCACCCAGATTATGGAGGGTAATCTGTGTCACTCAAAATTCACTGATTTAAATGCTTTATTACCCAAATATATCCTTACAGAAACATCCAAAATAATGTCTGGTCAAATATCTAGGCAATTTGGCCTAGCCAAGTCGACACATAAAATTAAGGCAATTAATTATCACAACCTTGCTTCTAGAACAATAGAAACAAAGGATTTCATCTGTTTTGTTTTCTGTTATGGGCTTGACACATACAAGGCTGCTGATAAATAGTTCTTGAAAAAAAAAAAACAGTGAATCCTGTTGACAACCCTATAAGGTTAATTTTTCCTATTATTTCCACATAAGAAAATTGAGAATGATGCAAACCATGCAATGTGGGTGAGAATTGGTGGTCCAAGTAGTCAATGCTAACACACTTAACTTTTAACCTCTCTGTTCTAAATCCCCAATGATTTATAGTTTTACCCCAATCTTAGAGCCAAATAATGTATCTTTTAGGGTCAATTTTTATTAAAGAATGGCTAGGTTCAGTTGTCTGGCTCCTAGCTAGAGTAACTCAATTAAACGCTTCCATCAGCAATCAAGTATGCCTCAGTGTTACTCACAAAAGGTGCCAGAAGTATAGCAGAGGGCTTGGACAATATTCATTCATTAAACATATAAGAGAAGTATAAGGAAGAATTCTAGACATGTCTGAAACATTGCAGATAATGAGGAAAGACAAAATAATGAAGGATGCCATTGATTTATTAAGCAACTACCATTGATGTGTGTTAGCTGTTTCATATGTGTAATTTTATCTTCAGAGTGACATCAGTTTATTAAGAAAGAAATAGAAACTATAAGAAATGATTTTTTGAGATCACATCATTGATTATATACAAGTGAATATATTTTAGACATGAAATTACAAAGGTAGAATAAAACTATCTCAGTGTCAAAAAAATTTTTTTTTCTCTTGTTATAGGTACTTCAGCAGTTAAGCTGTAGTAGGAGAAGTACACATTTATCTCCTGAATAAATAACCTGCAAAGATTTTTTTTATTCCTATATTTTAAAATGTTCAAATATTTGAAATGGACCATTATATAAGCCAGCTCTTGTGCATTGCTTTTAAAATGAAAGTTACTTTACTTCTCTATGACTTGGTTTCTTCATTTGTAAAGTTAGGAGAATAATCATAATTACCTTGTAGGGTTGTTCAAATTATAATGTGCTTGGACCAGTGACTGGTGAAAAGTACCGACCTAAAATTTCTAATCTTATCTATTCTTCATGTTAGTATTATACTTAAACTTGAGAAACAAAGTTACCAGTCATCACCCCTTTTCCTGATATCCTTGGATTTCCTCTAGATCAAAAATTAGGGAGCAACTGAGCTCTAATGCTCACCAGAAAAAAAAAAAAAAAAAACTCAGCAAAACAGACAAAACACAAAACATAAAAATCACTGAAGATTCAGCTTATTCAAACACATTGTATACCTGGATTAAAAAGTTACTTTTATTCCAGATTTCCAGTTATAAAATAAATAGTCATGGGGAAGTAATGCTCAGCATGGTGACTATACTTAATAATATCAAACTGCATATTTGAAAGTTGCTAAGAGAGTAGATTTTAAAAGTACTCATGACAGGAAAGAAAAAACTTTTGTAAGTGTATATGGTGAATGATGTTAACCAGACTTATCATGGTGATCATTTTGCAATATATACAAATATCAAAACATTACATCGTACATCTGAAATGAATATATTATGTCAACTATATCTCAATTAAAAACAAAACTTCATTTGAACTGGTTGAATTGATTTCCTACTATACAGGCTTCTGGGAAAAAAGTACAAGATATTCAAAGATTTACCAAAAATAAATGTTCAGAATCAATAATGACAATCTGGAAAGATATGTTACTTTTTATAAAATAGTTATATTGTCATTAATAAATGTCTTTCTTTCTAAGATCAATGGAAAATAGAAGTGGAAAACAGCTCAACCCCTTACAAAGAATGTGGCTGAATTCTCACTGGAGCAAATGAAAACTGTTCTCTCATCCATTCCTTGATGTCTCATCATTGACCAAACAGCCCAATTAGTAAATGGATCTCCCAATTAGTAAAGTGTCTAAAGGAAATTCATTTTAATGAATTCAAAACCACATTCATATTAGACAAAGTCAAGAATGCTATGTTTTGGTCATCATACAGCCTCAGGTCTTTTTTTTTTCCTTTTAAGTGAATTTGGCATTTTATTATAAATGGTGATATGTAAACTGTTACTGGGAGACAGTCTCAGTTCTTAAATCTTCCATAAAGAAAGAAACCAAATGTTCAGCAATTTCATCTTTTTGACTCATTTTGAATTTCACAGAAAAGAATCAAAGCATGCAACTACTTAGTGGAAATATATTTTTCTCAAAATATAAAGAGTTTGCCTATTATTGCAGAATAACTACAGATGCGCATGTATACTTGTAATAGTGAACCATTAATATTTCAATTTTAATCAGTTCTTGACATCATTTCAAAGATCAGAGTTGGATATGACAAATTTCCTATTGCAAATGAAAGTCACTGGTAGTTATAAAGCAAACTGAGTCAAATGGATCACCATATTTGCAGGTGGAATAGTGTCATTTAAAAATCACCTGGCCTACAGATAAGAAATCTAAATCAGATACTTCCAGGAGATGAGAGAAATTCTCAAACTTTGTACCCATTTTTTGGGTGCAAATTCAATAAGTGTGGCTCTCATTAATTGGCTTTCTCATTCATTTTGGAAAAGAGGTTAATGAAGAATAAGAATGGAATCCATTCTGCATTTTTCTCCTTTTCTTTAATAATATTAGGCAGTTCATGGCTAAAGATGGAAAGATTTATACCAGGGCCCCAGCCAACTCTGTGTTTATATAATAGGTTCTTTGCCAGCCCTGTGTAGGAGGGATCTACTTACATGGTGTGACACCAGGAATGACAAACATGCCAAATGACCTTTTCCCAGTTAATTGCAATGCTTCTCAACTTGTCTGAATTAGACATGCATTAAGGGCTCCACTTGAGCTGGCTTAAGAGACTCGTATCTGGAAGCTAAAAAACAAGGTTTAGTTCATATAAAAGAGTTTATTCAATTAAAACACCTTACCATCGATCTCTAAGCAAGATTTCAAAGAACTAATAAGCAGAGTTAAGTATGTTTTGATGGAAAAAGGGTAAAGAAAATATAGTAAGAGGCTATTCAGTCACAATTTAAAGTCATTAAAGAATATTTAAAGTCAAGCTATTTTTATTTCATATGTCATAGTATCTTAAAGATTATCTCTAAAAAGTCCTGCTAGATTAAAAAAAGAAAAGGAAAAAAAAAAGTAGGAGACACATGACCAGAATGTCATATCTGAGATTCTTTAGGACCTCATCTGTTTTACACACAGGGTTAACTAGAAGTGATATCATCTCATAAATGGAATAATTAGATATTAGCTTATATATTATATACTATATAGTCATTTTGGAAATTCAAACTGCAATTTCATTATAATTTTATTTTTCAGTTGTGAAATACATGAATACTACAGAGAATATATATGAAGAATATATGTTAAAGAATATTAGTAAAATAAATGTCTATGTAACTACCACCCAGGTTAAAAAATTGAAAATTGTCTGTGGCTTAAAAGCCCTGTAAGTCCCTTCCAAATTGCCTCCCACTTCTATCTGCAAACCAAGATGATTCTACTGTATTAGTCAGGATTCTCCTAAAAAACAATAGGATAAAAGATATAGGGTGTATGTGTGCATATTAAGGAATTTTATATTTATTCTTAAACATTATTTTAAGGAATTGGCCTTCTCAATGTGGGGACTGGCAAATCTGGAATCTGCAAGACCATCCAATAGACTGGAAACCCAAGGAACAGTTGCTGTTACAGTTTCTCATGGGACCTCAGTTTTTTCTTTTAAAAGCCTTCAAAAGAATTAATGAGGTCCACTCACATTATGAAGGGCAACATACTCAAAGTTTACTGATTTAAATGTTAATCACCTCTAAAAATTACTTCACAGCAACATCTAGACTGGTACCACAGCCTAATTCAAGACGACACACATAAATTAAACCATCACACCCAGAAAAAAATCTCAAGTGTATTAATTTGGGTGTTTACTTCCTGATGATGGGAGATATATAGAATAAACTATTATACTATACTCCCTGTTTTAATTATGCTTTTTAAATTGAGGCACTAGCTGCATGTCTAACTGCCTTATAGAATGGCAGTCTGTATGGTAAACCCATAAATAATACTTGAATTCTATAGAATATATATTTATATAAATTGGAAGACCTTGTTTTCAGTATCAACTTGGGGAAGAAAATATCTAAAGTGCATGCCAATATTATAGTATTTATTCCTCTAACATAATAATTATCTCTTACAAAAGATATATTACAGCTTTACTTTCTGTTACCAATCAAACAAATGTGAAATATACTCACTTCCTCCTAAAGCTGACAACCTGTCTCTTTATCTCATCATAAACTTCAGCAAGGTTGTCCATGTTATCTCTCTCAATTTCCTCATCAATTGTTAATTCCTCATCTTATTCCTATTTGGCTTTTACCTCTATCATTTCACCAAAACAAATCCTGATAATTTTAGGTAACTAAACTCAATGGGCAAGTTTTAGTTCTCATTTTATGAAACCTTTCAGAAGCACTCCATAACTCTGACCTTGCTCCCTCTCTTGGAAAAATCTAGTTGTGTATGTTAAAAACAGGGTTGGCCATATAAAGCTAAAGCTCCACTTAGAGGTGAATATTAGAGATGTAATTGTGTCAGTTATCCTTGAATAGGTAAGTAACTGAAGCTGTGATTATGGATGAAGTAATTCAGCAAGTTAAGTGTGGAGTGTGAAGAAAGAGGGCTTAGGATGAAGTTGTGACTAATGTCAGCACTTAATGTCTGTAAAAAGCAGGGAAGTAAGTAGAAAACCACTAGAGTGTGGCATTTTAGAAGGGAGAAGGTGTTTCAAAAAATGTGATTGGTAAGCATATTTGAAAACTGATGAAACATCAAGATGATACCTTAAATACTTGTGTTGGGAGGACACGTGGGGGACTAGTAGAAGGAAACGACAAATTAGAATGACTTAAGGAATAATTAAAACTCTCAAATTGTTCATTCTTTTTTAACGCATAAAAAATGACCTATTTGCTATTCCTGGCTTTTCTTGATATGATCCCATTTTACATCTAAACTTTTCTATTTCTTCTTTTTTTCTTTTTATATATATATATATATATATATATAATGGCTGCTTCTTACTAGCTATCATTTTACATTTGGTAGTGTATATATGTCCATGCCACTCTCTCACTTTGTCCTAGCTTACCCTTCCCACTCCCTGTGTCTTCAAGTCCATTCTCTACATCTGGGTCTTTATTCCTGTCCTGCCCCTAGGTTTTTCAGAACGACTTTTTTGTTTTTTTTTAGATTCCATATATATGTGTTAGCATATGGTATTTGTTTTTCTCTTTCTGACTTACTTCACTCTGTATGACAGACTTTAGGTCCACTTACCTCACTACAAATAACTCAATTTCGTTTCTTTTTATGGCTGAAAAATATTCCATTGTATATATGTGCCATATCTTTTTTTTTAAACATTTTTATTGGAGTATAATTGCTTTACAGTGGTGTGATGCCACATCATCTTTATCCATTCACCTGTCAATGGTCACTTAGCCTCTTCCATGTCCTCCTGGCTATGGTAAATAGAGCTTCAGTGAACACTGTGGTACATGATTCTTTTTGAAATATGATTTTCTCAGGGTGTATGACCAGTAGTGGGATTGCTGAGTCATATGGTAGTTCTAATTTTAGTATTTTAAGGAATCTCCAAACTGTTCTCCATAGTGGCTGTATCAATTTACATTCCCACCAACAGTGCAAGAGGCTTCCCTTTTCTCCACACCCTCTCCAGCATTTATTGTTTGTAGATTTTTTGATGATCGCCATTCTGTGTGAAGTGATACCTCATTGTAGTTTTGATTTGCATTTCTCTAATGATTAATGATGTTGAGCATTCTTTCATGTGTGTGTTGGCACTCTGCATATCTTCTTTGGAGAAATGTCTGTTTAGGTCTTCTGCCCATTTTTGGATTGGGTTGTTTGTTTTTTTTGTTATTGAGCTACATGAGCTGCTTATAAATTTTGGAGATTCATCCTTTGTCAGTTGCTTCATTTGCAAATATTTTCTCCCATTCTGAGGGTTGTCTTTTGGTCTTGTTTATGGTTTCCTTTGCTGTGCAAAAGTTTTTAAGTTTCATTAGGTCCCATTTGCTTATTTTTGTTTTTATTACCATTTCTCTAGGAGGTGGGTCAAAAATAATCTTGCTGTGATTTACATCATAGAGTGTTCTGCATGTTTTCCTCTAAGATTTTTATAGTGTCTGGTCTTATATTTAAGTCTTTAATCCATTTTGAGTTTACTTTTGTGTATGGTGTTAGGGAGTGTTCTAATTTCACACTTAACATGTAGCTGTCCACTTTTCCCAGTACCACTATTGAAGAGGCTGCCTTTTCTCCATTGTGTATTCTTGTCTCCTTTATCAAAAATAAGGTGAACATATGTGTGTGGGTTTGTCTCTGTGCTTTCTATCCTGTTCCATTGAGCTATATTTCTGTTTTTGTTCCAGTACCATCTGTCTTGATTACTGTAGCTCTGTAGTATAGTCTGAAGTCGGGGAACCTGATCCTTCCAGCTTCACTTTTCTTTCTCAAGATTGCTTTGGCTATATGAGGTCTTTTGTATTTCAATACAAATTGTGAAAATTTTTGTTCTAGTTCTGTGAAAAATTCCATTGGTATGTTGATAGGGATGGAATGGAATCTGTAGATTGCTTTGAGTAGTATAGTCATTTTCACAATGTTGATTCTTCCAATCCAAGAACATGGTATATCTCTCCATCTATTTGTATCATCTTTAAATTATTTTATCAGTGTCTTATAGTTTTCTGTATACAGGTCTTTTGTCTCCTTAGGTCACTTTATTCCTAGGTATTTTAATCTTTTTTTGCAATGGTAAATGGGAGTCTTTCCTTAATTTCTATTTCAGATTTTTCATCATTAATGTATAGGAATGAAAGAGATGTCTGTGCATTAATTTTGTATCCCTCTATTTTACCATATTCAATGATTAGCTCTAGTAGTTTTCTGGTAGCATCTTTAGGATTCTTTACGTGTAGTATCATGTCATCTGCAAACAGAGTCAGCTTTACTTCTTTTTTGATTTGGATTCCTTTTATTTCTTTTGCTTCTCTGATTGCTGTGGCTAGAACTTCCAAAACTATGTTGAATAATAGTGGTGAGAGTGGACACCCTTGTCTTGTTCCTGACCTTAGTGGAAAGGGTTTCAATTTTTCACCATTGAGAATGATGTTGGCTGTGGGTTTGTCATATATGGCCCTTATTATGTTGAGGTAATTTCCCTCTGTTCCTCCTTTCTGGAGGGTTTTTATCATAAATGGGGGTTTAATTTTGTCAAAAGCTTTATCTGCATCTATTGAGAAGATCAAATGATTTTTCCCCTTCAATTTGTTAATACGGTTTATCACATTGATTGATTTAATATATTGAAGATACCTTTCATTCCTGGGTTAAACCCCACTTGATCATGGTGTATGATCCTTTTAATGTGCTGTTGGATTCTGTCTGCTGGTATTTTGTTGAGGATTTTTTCATCTAGGCTTATCAGCGATATTGACCTGTGGTTTTCTTTCTTTGTGACATCTTTGGCTGATTTTTGTATCAGGGTGATGGTGGCCTCGTAGAATGAGTTTGTTAGGGTTCCTCCCTCCACTATATTTTGGAAGAGTTTGTGAAGGATAGGTATTAGCTCTTCTGTAAATGTTTGATAGAATTTGTCTGTGAAGCCAACTTCTGGTCCTGGGTTTTTGTTTGTTGGAAAATTTTTAATCACAATCCCAATTTCAGTGCTTGCGATTAGTCTGTTTATATTTTCTATTTTGTCCTTGTTCAGTCTCAGAAAATTGTGCTTTTCTAAGAATTGGTCCATCCATTTCTTCCAGGTTGTCCATTTTTATTGGCATTTAGTTGCTTGTAGTCATCTCTCATAATCTTTTGTATTTCTTCAGTGTCAGTTGTTACTTCTCCTTTTTCATTTCTAATTCTATTGATTTGAGTCTTCTCCCTTTTTTCCTGATGACTCTGCTTAATGGTTTATCAATTGTGTTTATCTTCTCAAAGAACCAGCTTTTCATTTTATTGATCTTTGCTATTGTTTTCTTCATTTATTTTTCATTTATTTCTGATTTGATATTTATGATTTCTTTCCTTCTGCTAACGTTAGGGATTTTTTGTTCTTCTTTCTCTAATTGCTTTATGTGTAAAGTTAGGTTGTTTATTTGAGATGTTTCTTGTTTCTTGAGGTAGGATTGTATTGTTATAAACTTCCCTCTTAGAACTGCTTTTGCTGCATCCCATAGGTTTTGGGTCATCGTGTTTGCATTGTCATTTGTTTCTAGGTATTTTTTGATTTCCTTTTTGATTCTTCAGTGGTCTCTTGGTTATTTAGTAGTGTATTGTTTAGCTTCCATGTGTTTGTATGTTTTACAGATTTTTTTCCTATAATTGATACCTAGTCTCATAGCTTTGTGGTTGGAAAAGATACTTGATACAATTTCAATTTTCTTAAATTTACCAAGGCTTGATTTGTGACCCAAGATATGATCTATCCTCAAAAGTGTTCCATGAGCACTTGGGAAGAAAGTGCATTCTGTTGTTTTTGGATGGAATAACCTATAAATATCAATTAAGTCCATCTTGTTTAACGTGTCATTTAAAGCTGTGTTTCCTTATTGATTTTCATTTTGGTTGATCTGTCCATTGGTGAAAGTGGGGTGTTAAATTCCCCTACTATTACTGTGTTACTGTTGATTTCTGCTTTTATGGCTGTTATCATTTGCCTCATATATTGAGGTGCTCCTATATTGGGTGTATAAATATTAAAATTGTTATGTCTTCTTCTTGGATTGGTCCCTTGATCATTATGGAGTGTTCTTCTTTATTTTAAAGTCTATTTTGTCTGATTTGAGAATTGCTACTCCAGCTTTCTTTTGATTTCCATTTGCATGGAATATCTTTTTCCATCCCCTCACTTTCACTCTGTATGTGTCCCTAGGTCTGAAGTAGGTCTCTTGTAGACAGCATATATATGGGTCTTGTTTTTGTATCCATTCAGCCAGTCTATGTCTTTTGATTGGCACTTTTAATCCAATTACATTTAAGGTAGTTATCGATATGTATGTTCCTATTATCATTTTCTTAATTGTTTTGGGTTTGTTATTGTAGGTCTTTTCCTTCTCTTGTGTTTCATGCCTAGAGAAATTCTCTTAGCATTTGTGGTAAAGCTGGTTTGGTGGTGCTGAGTTCTCTTACCTTTTGCTTGTCTGTAAATGTCTTAATTTCTCTGTCGAATCTGAATGAGATCCTTGATGGGTAGAGTAATCTTGGTTGTAGGTTTTCCCCTTCCATCACTTCAATCTGTCCTGCCACTCCCTTCTGTCTTGCAGAGTTTCAGCTGAAAGATCAGCTGTTGACTGTATGGGGATTCCCTTGTATGTTACTTGTTGTTTATCCCTTGTTGCTTTTAATATTTCTTCATTGTATTTAATTTTTGATAGTTTGATTAATATGTGTCTTCACGTGTTTCTGTTTGGATTTAACCTGTGTGGGACTCTGCACTTCCTGGACTTGATTGACCTTTTCATTTCCCATATTAGGGAAGTTTTCAACTGTAATCTCTTCAAGTATTTTCTCAGTCTCTTTTTTTTTTCTTTTTCTCTTCTTCTCCTGGGACCCCTATAATTTGAATGTTAGTGCATTTAATGTTGTGCCAGAAATCTCTGAGACTGTCTTCAAGACTTTTTTTCTTTTTTCTTTATTCTGCTCTGCAGTAATTATTTCCACTATTTTATCTTCCCTGTCACTTATCCATTCTTCTGCCTCAGTTATTCTGCTATTGGTTCCTTCTAGAGAATTTTTAATTTTGTTTATTGTGTTGTTCATTGTTGTTTGTTTGCTCTTTAGTTCTTCTAGGTCCTTGTTAAAGGTTTTGTGTATTTTCTCTATTCTATTTCCAAGATTTTCGATCATCTGTACTATTATTACTCTGAATTATTTTTCAGGTAGCCTGCATATTTCCCCTTCATTTGTTTGGTCTGGTGGGTTTTTACCTTGTTCCTTCATCTGCTGTGTGTTTCTCTGTCTCCTCATTTTGCTTAACTTACTGTGTTTTTGGTCTCCTTTTCACAGGCTGCAGGTTAGTAGTTCATGTTGTTTCTGGTGTCTGCCCCCAGTGGCTAAGGTTGGTTCAGCAGGTATTTACACTTCCTGGTGGAGGGGACTGGTGCCTGTGTTATGGTGGATGAGGCTGGATCTTGTCTTTCTGGTGCACAGGACTGTGTCTGGTGGTGTCTTTTGGGGTTTCTGTGACCTTATTATGATTTTAGGCAGTCTCTCTGTAATGGGTAAGGTTGTGTTCTTGTCTTGCTAGTTATTTGTCATAGGGTGTCCAGCACTGTAGCTTGCTGGTCGTTGAGTGGAGCTGGACCTTAACATTGAGATAGAGATCTCTGGGAGATCTTTCACTGTTTGATATTACGTGGAGCCTGGAAATCTCTGGTGGACCAATGTCTTGAACTCAGCTTTCCCACCTCAGAGGCACAGGCCTGACACCTGGCCAGAGCATCAAGATTCTGTTAGCCCCACGGCTCAGACGTAAAGGGAGAAAGAATGAACGAATGAAAGAAAGAAAGAAAGAAAGAAAGAAAGAAAGAAAGAAAGAAAGAAAGAAAGAAAGTTATTAAAATAAAAAATTAAAAAATATTATTAATAATAAAAAAATTAAAAATAATTTAAAAAAAGAAAGAAGAGAGTAACCTGATCAAAAAACAAATCCACCGATGATAACAAGCGTTAAAAACTATACTAAAAAAAAAAACCAAAAAATAAAAACGGACAGATAGGACCCTAGGAGAAATGGTAAAAACAAAGCTATACCTACAAAATCACACAAAGCCTACTGCCTCAATTTTGGGATGATTCGTTGTCTATTCAGGTATTCCAAGGTACATCAAGTTGATTGTGGAAGTTTAATCCACTGCTCCTGAGGCTTCTGGTAGAAATTTCTCTTTCTCTTCTTTATTCTCACAGCTCCTAGGGTTCTGCTTTGAATTTGGACCCGCCACTTGTGTGGGTCGCCTGATGGTGACTTTTCCCCACCCAGACAGGATGGGGTTAAAGTAGTAGCTGATTCGGGGGCTCTGGCTCACTCAGGCTGGGCGGAGGTAGGGGTACAGAATGTGGGGCGAACCTGCGGCTGCATAGCCCAGCATGACATTGCACCAGCCTGAGGTGCACCGTTTTTTCTCCCGGGGAAGTTTTCCCTGGATCACGGGACCCTAGCAGTGGTGGGCTGCACAGGCTCCTGGGAGGGGAGGTGTGGATAGTGACCTGTGCTTGCACACAGGCTTCTTGGTGGTGGCAGCAGCAGCCTTAGCGTCCCATGCCCGTCTCTGGGGTCCATGCTGATAGCTGCGGCTCATGCCCGTCTCTGAAGCTCCTTTAAGCAGCGCTCTGAATCCCCTCTCCTCGCACACCAGGAAACAAAGAGGCAAGAAAAAGTCTCTTCCCTCTTCGGCAGCTCCAGACCTTTTCCCGGACTCCCTCCAAGCTAGCTGTGGCGCACTAGCCCCCTTCAGGCTGTGTTCATGCTGCCAACCCCAGTCCTCTCCCTGTGCTCCGACCGAAGCCCGAGCCTCTGCTCCCAGCCCCCACCCGCTCTGGCGGGTGAGCAGACAAGCCTTTCGGGCTGGTGAATGCTGAGGTCTTTTGCTAGCATTCAGTAGGTGTTCTGTAGGAGTTGTTCCACGCGTACATGTATTTCTGATATATTTGTGGGGAGGAAGGTGATCTCCATGTCTTACTCCTCCACAATCTTGAAGGTCTCCTTCTCTACTTCTTCTTGACTTTCAAAATATGCCAATGATGAAGATGACCATCTTCTTACTTAATTCATTCATTTCACTATTCCATTAATTCATCCAAAGTTATTTATTGAGTTCTAATTTTATGTTTGTACTGTCCAAACATTAAAAACTCATCACTGAACAAATAATGATGGGGTCTCTGTCATACACAGTAAATTCAGGTAGCCAAGCTGTAAGAGTAGAGGCTGTTTTAACAGATTTGCTTTGGGGACAAAACAACCATAAAATCTCCGTGGCTTACAACAATAAAACATTTATTTCTTGTTCATGCTACATGTAGGGTGTGGTCACATGCAATCCTTATTTGTAAATTTCCATTCCAGGACCCAGACAGAAAGTAGAAACAAATGGTCTGGCAAAATGTATTAGTACCTCTTAAATATTCTTCTCCAGTACATTATACATCATGCCCATTCATATTCTATTGGTCAAGGGATATCACACAGTCAAGTCTAATGTCAGTAGACCAGGAAATACATTGTCCTTTCATAAAGGGCCCATTGAACTCTATGGCAATAAGCATCAATTTACAATTCCCTTATAGGAAAGGAAGAGTGAAAAACTGTGTGCAATATAACAATCTAGCACAAATATTTACTCTTGTATTTTATCTACAAAGTCATCCTACAAATATCTAGAAAAGCTGGCTCAGTTTTTAAATATCAACAATAATGCTGTCACATTGCTAGTGATTTTTAAAAGTGATTTGAGGATGAGCATTACCATAAGAACTTTGGTTTATAATTTTTAAAATACAGTTATTTTTATCCTTTCTCAGGAACAGTATGGATTATCAATATACCTTATATTCTTATTTCTACTGGGAAATTTTGTATTAAGAAAAGAAGTTATACTTTTTGTACAGCATACAGAATAAATTCATTTATTAATTCATTAAAAGATGTTTTTTGAGTTTCTACAGTATGCTACAAAAATAAGTGAGACACACAATCACAGCAAACAGATTGTCAAAGATGAAAATGCCTCATCTTTGGCCTCTTTCTCAACCCTACCCTCTACACCCAGACTAATACTAGATTCCAGGCTTCTTCAAACAGGGTTGTTCCAAAGCTGGCCCATGTGCTGCAAATCTGAATATATATCATTCCCCACAACCACAACCTATCTTGTTCTTTTCAATGGCATTTCATAGCCTTTAGGAAAAATTCAGACTTATTAATACAATTTATAGTGTCCTGTACACTCTGGGCTTTCCTCCCTCACCTTGCTCATTTCCTAGGATTCATTGCCATCTCACAATCTATGGCCACTCTGCCCTCTTTTCAGTTCCAAGATTGTATGCAATTTGTTGTTTTCTTTTTTTTACCCAGGAGGTGCCCCTCATCCATTCATACTTCTTGAAAGGACTTTCCTGATTCTTTAATGTAAATAGCGTCCTATTTTCTTTGCTTATATCACCCTGTATTTTTCTTTTATAACCATATCACGATCTGTACCTATAATACATTTGCAACATTATTATTATTTTTTGATATATCTTTTGGCTTTTAGACTTGGGTACTCAAAGTGTGATCCTGTGGACTGGAGCCAGTGGAGAACCCCTTGGTACTAGTTTGTGCAAGATAAGTATAAACACTGAGATAAGGATAAGCATTGAGATAGGGATTAGCCTTGAGATAAGGATAAGCATTCAGAAAGTTTGCTGCAATTTGACATGGCCAAGCCACTCAAGTTTCTAATCAGGGAGATGTTTCTGGCCAGCATATAAAACAGGGTGTTGTGAGTCACAAACGGTGTAAGCTGTATTCTAATCACATGCAGTGGGACCACATTGCAACATGTGACATTTTCAGATTAGTTTGTGCCCTGTAACTCAAGTATATGTACAATTTTGAGAAAATGTAAGTTTTTGTATGTTTTTATAATTTGTTATTTTTAGAAGCATGTATATTTTTATTGATACCTGCCTTTCAAATTATAGTTTAACAATATTAGTGAATGTAAGAAAATTTTCAATTTGCCTTATTTTCAACCTAAATTTACATAGGGAGAATTTACTGCATTGGACTTGTTAAGAGGAGATATACATTCTGTGAATGCTACAGCAGTATAAGCCAAGTGATGGAAGTCATTATGAAGAGCTGAAGACCAAAAGTTCATACTCATTTGACTTAGAAATACAATTCGTAGTATATTGCAATCATTCTTTTAAACCATATTTGAAGATAATGTGCTAAAACCACAGTGTATTATTTGTGGAGATATATTGGATAATTAAGGGATCAAAATTTAAGTGATATTTACATAAAGTATGTAAATAAATATGTTCAAAACCAAGAGTTCTTTGTAAAAAAGACTATTGCATTAAAAATCTGACAGAAACAGATGTTCAACATTTCACATATAAATACTGGTGCTATGTGGGCTTCTTGTAATGTAACATTTTGGGTTGCTGAGACTAAATAAAACATATATACAATTGCTGACTCTAGCAAAATATGTTATTAAAGATATTTGTTTGGAGAAAAAGATATTTGCTTGGAAGAATCTGTGGTATGAGTTTAATCAACTATCACTTTCCAATGATACTGTGTATTCAGGAACAGAGTGATGATATAGAAGACCAACTCATCGAATAATTAAAGCTAACAAAGTGTTTTTAATTGAAAATAGACTAATGCACAGATACTGCTAACATGGCAATTATCATACTGCATTTTCAATTTGATGGGTGGAACTTTTTTTCTTCATCAGTGACTTAAAATGACTAGATCTGAACACCATAAAACTATGAATGGTTAACCAGTGTATTTTGGAAATTAAGTTTTGTGTAGGAGTATGTTCTGATAGTATAATATTTATGACAGAAAACATTTTGGGGTAGTTTCTTAGATATAGAGTTGAGCTTGCACCAAAATGCAGATCAACACACTGCTTTGTTTATCAAAAAAGTCTTGCTCTGCAAAAAATGTCAGCTTAAATAGAGTGCTTAATAGCATAATAGTTTATGAATTAAGTAAACACTAATAAATTGAATTTGATAATTTTTTAAATCAAATGATAATATGGAAGCTGATTATAAATTCACATGGTTACATGAAGAGGCATGATGGTTATGGAGAAGAAAAATTCTGTTAAATGTTTTAATTACTTAAAAAGAAATCTCTTAATATTTTAGTAAAATAAGAAACCAGTTTGGTTCCAACTTTTTAAACATATCCAGTGATAGTCAGGATTACTTCTTTATATGATGCTTTATGTACATTTAATATTAGTACTTCTAGAAATGGTAGGAATGAAATGTTTTTCAATGGCAGATAAGATTGGAGGGCAAAAATCAAATTTAGGAGCTTTGTAAAAACTAGTTTTTACAGATTTTATGAAATTAATAACAACAATTATGAATTAGGTAGATGTTAATGTTACTGTTTCACACTTGCAAAAATTTATCACCAAAAATATAATTGAAGGTGTGATGGTTTTTATGTGTCAACTTCACTGGGCTAAGGGATGCTCAGACAGTGGGCAAAGTGTTATTTATGGGAATGTCTGTGAGGATGGTTCTAAAAGATCAGCATTTGAATTCATAAACTCAGTAAAGAAGGTCACCTTTACCAATGTGGGTGGGTATCATCTAATCCATTGAGGGTCTGAAGAGAACAAAAGAAGGAAGGAGGGTGATTTCACTCTCTCTGGTTGAATGGGAACATCCATTTTCTCCTAGCCTTTGACATCAGCACTCCTGATTCTGGAATTTGGACTTGGACCAGGACTTTGACATTGGTTCGCCTGGTTCTCTAACCTGAAACCAGCTTTCCTGGGCCTCCAGCCTGCAGGTAGCAGACTGTGGGTCCTCTCAGCCTCTGTAATCATGTCAGCCAATACTTTATTATAAATATCCTTCTATATATCTATATGAATCCTATTTTTTCTGTTTCTCTGGCTAACTCTAATACGGATTTTGATACTGGAGTGGTTTTAGAGGGGCAGGATTTTAAGAATGAGTTTGCTGAATTGTTTCTGAGGTTTCTAGAATTGGCTCTCTAATCTAATTAGTTTTAAAGATGCCAAAGGCTTTATTTCCAGTAGTAAAGACAGCACTGATATTACATGGTGTGAACTTTTTATAGAGATACACAAAATACTGCATTGCATATTTAAACAACCATTCATCAGAAGCAAGAAGCTAGGTTACTCTGTATCTGATATTTTGGAACATTTTTGGAAAACTAAGGAATATGAAGGAAATGGTTGGTTGCTCCTAATGTTGCTGGACAAAGTGGTGAAAGAAAAACATGAACTCAGGGATTTGAATTCCCAGTTGAAGTGCTGCATAAGTGAGCTAAGAGCTTCTGTGTGTGTTCTGAAGGAGACCCTTATCTCCTGTAGCCACAGAGACTAAATTGCAGGAAATCAAATACAGAAGCTTACCCTGCAATTGGCTGAATTACATGTTGAACTCCCAGCCTCACAGTGTGTCTACTGTTAAAATGAGAACCTTGATTAGGAATAAGTGGGATTCTGTAAGTTGGGAAAAGGACTTGTGGGAAGAGAAGATGAAGCTGGGGATGTTGGACTTCTAAATTCTGATGAGTCCTTTTGCCAGTAGCAGAGGTCTCCCCACCTCCAGTGGATTGACCTCCCCACCTTCAGTGGCAGCAGCATCTTCACACTCAGTGATAGCAGCCCTTCTACTTCAGATTGAAGGGCTTAACCCTGTATTGCCTGAGAAAAGAGCAATGGCCTCCCTCGAGGCAGTTGTCATGTAAGACAATTCTGATTCTCCTCCAGGATCCACCCCACCACTCCTCTTTGCCTCAGTACCTATAAAAAGACTCAACTCCCAAGAGGTCCCTAAAGATGAGGTAAAAAGTGTGACCCATGAGGAGATGTGCAACACTTCAAAAGAACTATTTGACCTTTCTCACTTATACAAGCAGAAGTCCAGGGAACTTGGGTGGGAATGGATACTAAAGTTGGTGTTAGATAATGGGGGGAAGGAGCATAAATGTGGATCAGGACAAATTTATTGATATGGGTCCACTAAGCAGAGATTCTGCATTTAATGTTGCAGTTTGAAGGATTATAAAGGGCTCTAACAGTTGTTTTTGATTGAGTTGTTGAAACATGGACCAAAAGATGACCCACCTTAGTGAAGTGGAAATTCTCCACCTGCCTTAGTTTCATGTAGAGGAAGGGATGGAAAGGTTTAGGGAGACTGGATTATTAGAATGGATTTGTAGGTTAATACCTAGTCACTCACACTGAAGATGTAAGACACATGAAGACATGTCCAGAAGACATAACTTTCACCAATATTTTGAGAAATAAATTTGTAAGGGGAGCCCCAGCATCCCTGAAAAACTCCATATCTACTCTTCCCTATAGTTCAGACCTTACAGTAGGAACGGTAGCCACTGAGTTGGAAAAGCTAAAAGCAATGAAAGGAATTGGATCCAGAGGTGGCAGGGGTCAATTGGCAGCATTCCACCACCAAAGACAAGGTGGGTGTGGTTATCATAATGGACAGCAGAGTCAAAGCAGCAAGCAAAATAGTCTGACTCATGCATATTTATGGCATTGGTTAGTTAATCGTGGAGTTCCTACAAGTGACATAAATAGGAAGTCTATTAAATTCTTACTTGATGTGTACAAACAGAAAAGTTCTAGGTCAAGTGTACTTGAATCATAAAAATAGAGTCAAGAGTCATTTAGTCAATTTCCAGAATTGAGCCAATGCATAAACCCAGAACTCTTTGAATGAAGAGGTCAGGTCCTCTTGAAGAAGGATCCCTCTAAAATACTGAAAATTTATGTTATTTATCATTCTTCCAGACTTTTCTCCAAAGACCTATGGCCTTTTACCAGGGTAACCATGCATTGGGAAAATGGAAATCATCAGACACTTAAGAGACTTCTAACTCTAAACTAACACCAATTTCAGGAGACCCAGAATGTCACTATCTGCCAGTCAGAGTAGGGGTTTACAGAAGTCACATGATCAATGGAGCTTTACTCAGATCCTTCTCACAGTAAGTTGAGTGAGTCCCAGACCCATTCTTTGATTTCCCCAGTTCCCGAATGCATAATTGGAATAGACATAATTAATAGCTGCCACAGTCCCCACATATTTGTTCTTTGACCTGTGCAGTGTGGGCTTTTATGTTGGGAAAGGCCAAGTAGAAGCCATTAGAAGTGCTTCTATGTAGCCTGCCAAAGGCTCCAAACATATTGGAAGTATACGTTGATAGAACTAGCTACTGATGAAACACTGAAGATAAATTTTGAAAATATGCTATCACTTGCTTTATTTTTGAATGTAAGTTAAAAACAAATAAGCTTAGCTTGCTGAACTTATTTTAAAGGCTCTTGTTCCATCCCCCTTTACATCTGTGAGATTGGCTTCTATACAGTGAGTGTCATCAAAACAAAATCTAGAAATAGTACAGACAGTCATCATGTCATGCATTGTTGTCAGTAAAATTTAGATTAGCCATGTTAACAAGGAAGAAAAAAACTGTTTGCATTTATCACATCCAACATCTGTAAATACTTATATACAGAGTATTTTCAAAGTGCGTGTTTGTGTTTATTATATGAAATCACATTTCACTTAGAAATTTTGTTTAGTTGGGATTGTAGAAAGACAAATAGTGTAATAAAAATTCTCTATATAAATGGTCTATGCACATTCTTTTAATAAGCAAAGTATACTATTTTTGAAATTATTTTCTTTTTTTATATATTACATTTGTTCCAATTACATTTATAAAACTGCAACATATTCCTGATTCTAAAAATGAATGTGTTTATATTTTGTGTATCTTTGTTTTATTTGTTTTCTAGCAATCTTATTGTATTTTTCCAAAGTATTCTTCCACAATAAATTCTTTAAAAACCTGTTTCTTCACTATAAATAGTACATTTAACTTTTTAGTTTTGAAATAACTACAGAATCATAAGAAATTGCAAAGATAGTACAGAGAAGTCCCATGTACCTTTCACCATATTTTTCTCAAAGATTAAACCTTACACAACTATGATGCAATATCAAAAACAGAAAATTGATGTTAATACAGAATGTGTACTTAGTTCCATCATTTTATCACTTATGTTATGCTAATGTAGTAACCACCACAATCAAAATACCACAAAGATCTGCCTGGTGCTACCTCTTTATCAACACACCCATTCTCCTCCACCTCCAACATCCCTACCCCTTGGACACCAAAAACGTATTATTCATTTCTATGATTTTGTCATTTCAAGAATGTGGTATGAATGGAATCATTCAGTATGTGATATTTTGAGACTTTTTTTTTTTCATTCAGAATACTGCCTTTGAGGTCCATTTAAGTACTATGGATTACAACTCCAACATACCTTTTGAAGGTGATTCAAACCATAATGTTGATGATGGCTAATAATGATCTATAATTTTCTTTCTTTTTTTTTTTTTTTTGCAAGATCTTTTTCAGATTTTGTTATGAGTATTTGTCTGGACTCATATAGTGAGTTAAATATCAGCTTTCTTCCTCTGTTTTCTGAAAAAGTGAGTGTAACTTTGATTTTAATTTTTTTTTAATTGTGGTAAAAGTCACATAATATAAAACATACTATTTTAATCATATTTAACTGTACAGTTCAGTGGCACTAAGCACATTCACATTGTTGTGCAACTCTCACCATCACCCATCTCCCAAATTTTTCACCTTCCTAAACTGAAATTCTGTCCCCATTAAACACTAACTCCCCATTCCCCCTCCCCATGCCCCCTCACCCCCTGGTCCCTGGCATCAACAAATGTACTTTCTGACTCTATGAATTTGACTATTCTAAGTACCTCCTATAAGTGTACTCAAACAGTATTTGTCTGCACCTAACAAATATTGGAATGCATTTTTAAGGTTAATAATATATGTCCTGCAAACAGATTGTTCCTTTTTACCCCCTTGTGCTATACAATAGGCTCTCACAAGCCATCTACTTCATCCATAGTAGTGTACATACATCAATCCCAATCTCCCAATCCCTCCCACCCATCTTGTCAGCCCTTGGTGTCCATATATGTGTTCTCTATGTCTGTGTCTCTATTTCTCCTTTGGAAATCGGTTCATCTGTACCATTTTTCTAAATTCCACATATATGCGCTAATATGATATTTGTTTTTCTCCTTCTGACTTACTTCACTCTGTATGACAGTCTCTTGGTCCATCCACATCTCAGCAAATGGCACAATTGTTTTCTTTTTTATGGCTGAGTAATATTCCATTATATATTTGTACCACATCTTCTTTTTCTGTTCTTCTGTTGATGGGCATTTAGATTGCTTCCATGTCCTATCTATTGTAGATAGAGCTGCAATGAACATTGGGGTGCACGTATCTTTTGGAATTATGGTTTTCTCTGGGTATATGCCCAAGGGTGGGATTGCTGGGTCATATTGCAGTTCTATTTTTAGTTTTTAAGAAACCTCCATACTGTTCTCCATAGTGGCTGTATCAATTTACATTCCCACCAACAGTGTAAGAGAATTCCCTTTTCTTCACATCCTCTCCAGCATTTATTGTTTCTAGATTTTTTATAATGGCCATTCTGGCTTGTGTGAGATGACACTTATTGTAGTTTTGATTTGCATTTCTCTAATTGGTGATGTTGAGCATATTTTCATGTGTCTCTTGGCCTTCTATATGTTTTTTGGAGAAAAGTCTATTTAGGTCTTCCACCCATTTTTTAATTGGGTTGTTTGTTTTTTTTTGATATTGAGTTGCATGAGCTGTTCGTATATTTTAGAGATTAATCCCTTGTCAGTTGCTTCATTTGCAAATATTTTCTTTCATTCTGAAGGCTGTCTTTTCATCTTGTTTATGGTTTCCTTTGCTGTGCAAAAGTTTTTTTTTTAAGTTTCATTAGGTCTCATTTGTTTATTTTTGTTTTTATTTTCTTTACTCTCGGAGGTGGGTCAAAAAATATCTGCTGTGATTTATGTCAAAATGTGTTCTGCCTGTGTTTTCCTCTAAGAGTTTTATAGTGTCTGGCCTTACATTTAGGTCTTTAATCCATTTTGAGTTTATTTTGATTTTATTTCTTCAGTGTTAGAATAAACCAGTAAAACTAAGCCTTACATTTTCTTCATAATAACAAATTCAATTTCCTTAATGAAGTACAGGACTATTCATATTTTCTGCCCTCTTTTTATTTTACTATTATCATTGAAACTTGTTAACCAATTTTTTCAGCCATGATACCATCTGAATAATATTTCCCTCCCACAAACTTGTTCATCATGTATTATTTTATCATATTTACTAAACACCTTATGAGTGCTAGGTGCATGCTGGAAAACAGAGGCCAAGACAGAGGCATTCTCTGCTTCCAAAGAACACATAGTCCAGTGGAGAATATAGTTATTAAGCAACAATTTAGAATCAAGCATGTTTGGTATAAGGAAAAGAGGACAGTATACTTCAAGCAGGCCTTCATGAATCTGAAGGGTAAACAGAATTCAGTCAAAGATAAAAGGGGAGCACTTCTAACCAAAGAAAAAGCTAAACAAAATTTCAGATGCAAGAGATAATAAGGTACATCTAAGAAGTTAACTAAAAAATATAAAAAAATAGTTCTAATAGGTTTTGGGTGGAGACTTTAGAGTTTTCTATATAAAGTATCATGCCATTTGAAAATCTATTGCGTTTCTGTACACTAATAAAGAGTTATCAGAAAAAGAAAGTAAAAACAAAACAAAAACTAACAGAAAAACCCATTTAAAATTGCATCATAAAGAATAAAATACCTAGGCATAAAGGGGATGAAAGCTGTATACCCTGAAAACTATAAAACAATTGAAGATGATTCAAAGAAATGGAAAAATATCCCATGCTCTTGGATTGGAAGAATTAATACTGTTAAAAAGGCCATACTACCCAAAGAAATCTATAGATTGAATGCAACCTGTGTCAAAATAACCATGACAGTTTTCACAGAACTAAAACAAATAATTCTAAAATTCACATGGAACCACAAAAGACCCCAAATTGCAAAAAAAAAACTTGGGAAAAAAGAACAAAACTGAAGTATCACTCACCCAGACTTCAAACTATACTACAAATCTACAGTAATCAAAACAGTATGGCACCAGCACAAAAACAGACACAAATTAATGAACAGAATAGATAGTACAGAAATAAACCAATGCATCTATGGTCATTAATCTACAACAAGGAAGCAGATTATACAGTGGAGAAAAGACATTATTTTCAAAAAATGGTGCTGGGAAAACTGGACTGCTACATGCAAAACAATGAGAGTAGAGCATTTCCTCACACCATATACAAAAATAAACTCAAAATGAATTAAGGCTTAAATATAAGACCTGAAACCATAAGACTTCTAGAAGGGAACGTGAGAAGAACACTCTGACATAAATCATAGCAATAATTTTTTGGATCTCTCTCTTAAGGCAAAAGAAATAAAATTAAGAAATAAACGAATGAGATCTAATTAAACTTAAAAGCATTTGCAAAGCAAAGGAAACCATTTGACAAAACAAAAAGACAACTTATGGAATGGGAGAAAATATTTGCAAATAATGTGACTGATAAGGGGGTTAATATCCAAAATATATAAACAGCTCATACAACTTAATGTTAAGAACAAAGCCAATTAAAAAATGGGCAGGAAAACTAAATATACATTTTCCCAAAGATGGTTAACAGGTGGATGAAAAGATGCTCAACATCATTAATCATTAGGGAAATGCAAATCAAAACCACAGTGAGATATCTCCTCACACCTGTCAGAATGTCTATCATCAAAAAGACTATGAATAACAAATGTTGGAGAGGATGTGGAGAAATGGCAGCCCTTGTACACTGTTGATGGGAATGGAAATTGGTGCAGTCATGATGGAAAACAGTATGGAAGTTCCTCAAAAAATTAAAAATAGTACTAACATATGACCCAGCAATTCCACTACTGGGTATATATCCAGAAAAAAAAAAAGAAAATACTAATTCAAAAAGTCACATGCACCCCAATGCTCATAGCAGCACTATAGTCATGATATGGAAGCAACCCAAATGTCCAACAACACACAAATGGATAAAGATTTGGTATACATATACAATGGAATGTAATTCAGCCATAAAAGAGAATGCAATTTTGCCATTTACAGCAATGTGGATGGACCTAGAGAAGATTATGCTTAGTAATAAGTTAGACAGAGACAGAGATACTGCATGATATCACTTATATGTGGAATCTAAAAAATAATACAAATGAATACAAAGCAAAACAGAAACAGAATCACAGATGTAGAAAAAAAAAAAACAGTGGTTACCAGAGGAAAGAGGTGAGGGGGTAAGGCATTAAGAGATACAAACTACTATGTACAAAAGAGACAAGCAACGAGAATACATCAGAGACAACTATAGCCATTATCTTGTAATAATTTTTCATGTAGTATAACCTGTGAAAATACTGAATGACTATGCTATACACCTAAAACTTATATAATACTGTAAATCAACTATACTTCAATAAAAATAAAAAATAAATTCAGTATTGCTAGATACAGATGGCAATTAAGAAAGAGGAAACAGAAATGATGCTAGATAAGTGTGTATGACCAAGAGATAGGGTGCCTGTAAGTCATGAGATGTGACATTTTCCTAAATGAAATGAAACCTATTGAAGTATTTTAAGCAAAAGAGAATAATGATCAAATTTGCATTTTTCAAGTCACTCAGTCTTCAATGTATAGGATGTATTGGCAAGAAGCAAAATTGGAAGCAGGGTGGTGAGTTAAGAGTCTGCTATAATTATCTATTCAAAAGAATGGTATGCATGTGGGATCTAGTTCCCCGACCAGAGATCAAACCTGGGCCCCTTGCATTGGGAGTGTGGTCTTATCCACTGTGACACCAGATCTCACATGCATGCTGCAACTAAGAGTTCACATGCTGCAACTAAGGAGCCCGCCTGCTGCAGCTAAGACCCCATGCAACCAAATAAATAAATAAATATTTAAAATAAAAAAGACAATGGTGAGTTGATCAGGAGTTAACAGTGGAATTGTAGAAAAGTAGATGGACATATATACCAGAATTGACTTGACCTCATGATTAAATGGAATTATCAAGTAAGGGAACAATGCAGTCATGGGTGACACCTAAATTTCTGGCTTTGATAATTAGATAGATGTGGTTGACATACAATAGAATGAGAAAAGAAAGGGAAATTCAATTCCAGGGAGTGTGTTACTTTTGGATAACAAGATAAAATTGAGGAGGCTCTTGGCTACCAAGCAGAGAGACAGTGTAGTATTGTCAGCCTGTCTGAACTTTATCAAGGTTAAAGTTGGCAACCTCACACTGGTACAGATATGCAACATTTAGATTTATAGATGCAAGCAAAGTGAAAGTGATTATTTGGGTCTGAACTGGGTTGGGGTTTTGCTAGACTTGTTGGAGTGGGACAATTCAAAGAGATTGAGTACTGCTACAAAATTCATTGAAAGACTAAATCATGAAGCTTGGTAGGATGTAAAATAAAGAGGAAAGGTACAGCTGGGTAAAGATAAAAATGAGATTCAATGGAATTTAAATTCAAAGGAAGCTGAGAAAGAGTTCAAATGGGGTAGATTAACACAGAGACTTGAAAGAAAGTTGTAGTGGAAATGGGATGTACATGTCTGAAACTTCTGATATAATCCTGGTGATAGAATCTTGAACTAAGAAAGAAAGAGACAAATGTACAGAGGAAGGAGACAAGTGCAAGTCTTGAGTGATATCAATGCTCTTAGAACTCCCTACAATGTCTTTGCACTTGGACTCCTGTGTCATCTCTGCTATGAGATTGTAATTTCCTTCATGTCCAGTTTATAACTTATTCTTCTCCCCTCACTAAACACACAAATCTACTAGCATGTGGCATTGTACAAAACAAGCGCTCTATAACTAAATCTTGCAACAATAAATTAGTGAAAATAGTACATAGTGATTTCTCCCAAAATCAGATTATAAAATTACTCAATAACAAGCACAGAGCAAAGTATTTCCAAAATGACATCAGACCCAGCAGCTCATAGAGCCTCACTGATTATCTCACAGCCAGAAAAATTCCAATTCTTTTGACCCCCTGCTCTCTCCTTGACTTGCATATTAAATCCTATTAATATGGTTATGAGAGATGAATGCTTCTATAATGGCATGATTACCAGTCAGAAAGGTCTTAAGAGGTCTCCTATAGCAATAAATTTATATAAAAGTTTAGAATGACACAGTAGATATAGTATAACTGCGGACCTGGGATAATGCTAAGCAATGCGTGAAATAAATCTCGTCTTTGTATTTTTATTCTCATTGTGAATAGGATAAATGCAGCCCCTTTTTCTTGGGAGCTAGCTTCAAAGTAAGCAATACTGTCTACTTAAACAATTTTTTTTTTGAGAAATAGCTTTGAAAGTATCATGCAAACTGATTTTTTAATGATTTTGCGCAACATATTTACATTTCAAACTTTTGAGTTTGCATTTTCCTCTTTTTATGCTGAATCTGTCAACTGGTTGGTATTCGTAATTTATGGCTCTGTGGCAATCCAATATTCTTTATCCTCAAGTGAACCTATCCCCATGAAAGTTTATGTAACACTGATGAAAAACGTTTTAAAAGTAAAAAAAATATTTCCTGGAATCATTATTTGATGTTTATAAATATGTGATATCCTTGCAGAATTTTTCTGAAAGTTTCGTGATAGTATAATTTTTTTTAAATGTTGAAGAATTAATGAAAATGTAAATTTCTTAAGATACGTCCCACAACACTTCCTTTTTGAGTTATTTATTTTCAGCCTCAAATGTTTACCTTTCTTCTGAAATTAGTTTCACTCATTTTTATTGACCCCTACTACTTATCAGATACATCGTATAATGTTACTATTTGAAAAAAGTATAAATAACAGTCTCTAACTTTAAGTTCTTATGATCAATCTCATAGTGAAAGCAAACTTCTAAACAGATAAGTTAATCTGAGTTTGGGACACATTTTTTGTGAATATTTATCAGGTCTGTTGGGGTTGAAGATATATGAACACATACATGACTACACTGATCATCAATCAACTGTTTTATTTATACATCCAGAATGCTTTACTCTTGTTCAATACAAAACTTTTTAACATTCCACTTATTAACCTAACACACAACAGCTCCTCTATAATTTTGACTTTCCTAGGCCATGATTTGCTTTTTAAACCTTCCAGGGTTAAATCAGAGTGCGGTTTCAAAGTTACAATGGTCATTTAAAAGCACAGCAGTCAAATATTTACCAGAGTATAAAACTGCACCTGCCCACTTCAGCTTAAAACTTTTTACATTATGTTAAGTTCCAAAGTACTTATTCACCAGAAAATCAGCCTTTTTTTACTGAGCAATTGATTTTGTATAATAGCATCATTTCTCCAAATTAACCTATTTATACACAAGAAAATGTGGGTGTTTTACAGGGAAACATTTGCTTGATTTGAGTGAACTGTTTTTCATATTTTCATTTCTAAGATCTTATTGAAGAAGAAGATCCAACATCTTGCTTTTCATGGGTCACGGTGTGCCCCATGAAGCATTGCTTTGCTCACACCTCCAGGCTATGTAATTTGGCTCCTGTGGGTAACAAGAAGAACCAGAAATTCCCCAGGTCCAGTCTGGCCAATGTAAAGGTAGGGCAGGTTTTCCTCATCAGTCAGTGCAGAGGATGAGGGTTGCCCCAATCTCTAGAGGTGGTAGAACAGTGGAGTAATCTGGACATGGGCAGTCCATGAGATATCATTATGCCTCTTCCATAAGGAACAGGCAAGGGCCCAAGGTCTGGAGAATGTCTGTGTAGATGAGCTGGTGGCCCTGAAAGGATCTCATGGGTATAAGAACTAGGTCTGCTACACTACCAATTTTTATTATTTAAAAACAAATCTTCATACACTTCCTCACATGTAATTAATGATGTTGTCCTTCAGCTACTTGTGCTAAAACTACATATAGGAAACCTCAAACCTTACCTCTGTCTGTCCCACAATACTATCAGTATTGAACAGCATAGGTTAACTTTATTTTTATTTTTTTCCGGTACGTTGGCTTCTCACTGTTGTGGCCTCCCCCGTTGCGGAGCACAGGCTCCGGACGCGCAGGCTCAGCGGCCATGGCTCACGGGCCCAGCCGCTCCGCGGCATGTGGGATCTTCCCGGACCGGGGCACAAACCCGTGTCCCCTGCATCGGCAGGCGGACTCTCAACCACTGCGCCACCACGGAAGCCCCGAATAGGTTAATTGATGTAAAATACAATCTTCCAGATTTCAGCAGATGATAAAATTTATCCTTGCTCCATCAAGCTCAATGCAGATATTCATTGTAAAACCTCTGTAATGCTCTTCCTGTGGTGATTCAGGGGTCAAGGTTCTTTTTTACTAGTACCCTCCATTGTTACCAAGTGTTTCAAGGTCCTCTGGAGCCTTAAAGTCCTCTGCATCTGGACACTGAACAAAAGAAGAAGGTCCTTTAATGAAATGACTTACATTATTTTCATCTGCATTCTATTAGAGCTATTTTTCTCTTCCATCATTCTGGAATATAGAATAGATTTGGTGAGTAGCAAGCATTCTTACTAAGTCCACCTTCTACTTAGGCTTTTCAAAGAGGGAAGGGCCTGGATGCATAGCAACCTCATGAAAGGATACTGGAAAACAAAAAAAAAGGCTTTTGGCATTCCTATGTTATTGCCATGATTAGTTGAAATTTCCCTACGCTGGGGAAGAGTTGTGCTGTCTAAACATCAGAAAATATTGTGCCTGGAGATACATAATACTCTTTGTGCGAGGTTTTTAACTTCAGGTTTTTGGAGGTTGTATTTGTTGGTCATTACAAACTGATATCCTGTGATTTTAAATTCAATCCCATAGAACAACGTTGTCAGGAAAAAAAAAGAAAATCAGTAAGAAATGTGTTGAGTTCTTCATCTCAGCCCATTCCCCAAAAGGCATATTAGTTTAGTTGAACTTCCTTAATAGTAATCAATAGTATCCAACTAACAATTGTAAGATGAGAAAAATTTTCTGTAGAAGTAAAATACATGACATTGGAAGGAAAAAAAATCCTAAAATTGGCAGAGTATTTAATATAATAGTTTTATATGGAAAACATGACGTATTACTAATGCTTAGCACATAATAAACATTTGATAAATGTTGTGAATACATGTCTGCTAAAGAGTGCATTTCTGGCTAGTTATAAATAACGAGTTTTGCTTTTATGACCTAAATATCAATAGAAAACTTTCCTATAGAAGGGAAATAATTTATGATTCCCGATTGCACTGACAATCTAAATATTTAAGGCCAAACATGTGATGTTCACTAACTCTGGTGCCAATTATTGTATTTCCAAATGGGAAATTGCCAATTGCTAATTACATCAATGTTCATGTAATTCTATGGCAAGCTTTCATCTTTTGTAGCAGATTGCATTTTCCAAAATGGCTCGTCCTTCATGCTCTTCTTAATGTGTCTCTGATATTCCTTCCATTTATGTGGTGATGTGGTAGAATGTGCCTTGCTCACCCTCTACATAACAATTGTGTAGACCTTTGTGACTGTTTCAACAGTATGGCTGAAATGATGTCATAAAATTCCCAAAGTTTGATTATAAAAATGTTATGCATTTTCACCTTGTTCTCTTGGGATATTTGCTCCCCATCACCATGCTGGGAAGAAGTGTAAATGAGCCTTCTTAGACATTAATTAGAACTGAAGAGGCACTTTGTAGGTGTCCAACCAACAACCCAGCCTCTAGACTCAGCCAAAAAGCAATATCAATAACCAGTGGTATGAGTAAAAGCACTACCAGATGATTTAAGCCTCCAGTTAGCAAGTCTTCCCAGGTGTAGCCCTAGATATTGTGGAGTTGAGATAAAGCCATCCTGAACCCCAGAGTGTACAACACTACTGAAATAGTTGTGTGTGTGTGTGTTTAACACAGAGAGGTTTTGAGATAATTTGTTATGCAACAAGAGTAGCTGGGCCATCCTTCATTCAAACATAATTTTACATCACAACTCCCCATTAAACGACTTTTGTTAGTTTTCCCCTAACATTATGTAATAGTGTTACATATATATGTCATCATCAATTGCTCTACTTGACTTGGCTTCTATCGACCATGTAGCACAGAAGCATTATTGCTTTAAGATTATACAAATATATTTCTATTCAGTCCTAAATAATTTTGACTTTACTATTATCACATGCTTTGAATATGCAATGAAATAGATTATGCAAGGGTAACAATTATTAGTGGTGTTTTTTTAACCAGTATATTCCCAATGTATATCAAAAAACTGATGCATGATAAATGGTCAGCAAATATTGCATGAATAAATGCATACATGGACACTTTTAATCTGATTTAGAAATTTAGATAGAATGTTGTAAGAGCAAAAGTGTATAATGCTTGACTTATTTCTAAATGCAAATTTACTATTTAGCTTACCTGCACTTTTGTAGAACTATTTATTTGACCGTTTCAATATATGATAATGAAATTAATTGAAATTGCTTCACCTTTTCATCCTATATTATAAAACTTGTAGCTATTCACTTTTTGGAAAATGTTTTTGTCATTTCAATAATAATAACAAAGGTGTCAGTAGTAACAATAGCAGCTAGTATTTTCTATATGCTTACTATGTGCCAGAAATTGTCCTAAGTTCTGCTTGAGTTACTGAATTATTGTTTTCTTAAGTTAGGTTTTGAGATATACTATACTCACAGTCAATTTCATCCCTTTAAGTTATACAGTTCTATGAATTCTGACAAATGCATACCATTGGGAAATCATCACCACAATCAAGATATAGAATAATTCCTTCACCCTAAAAAATTCTCTCATGCCACTTTGTGGCCAATCCTTTCTCTCATATCCAACCCTTAACAGTCATTTTCTGTCCATATAGTTTTGCCTTTTCCAGCATGTCATATAAATTGAATCATATTGTATGTAGCCATTTGAATTTAGTTTATTTCAATAAGCATAATAGATTTGCAATTCTGCAATGCTGTTGCATTATTTTTGTATTCCATTATATGTCATAATTTGTATACATTTTCCTAGCTGATGGACAGACATTTGGGTTTAGTTTTGGGTGATTATGAATAAAACTGCTATAAACATCTGTGTATAGATATTTGTACAAATATGTTTTCATTTTTCTTTCAGATCTACCTAGAAGTGAGATTTTTGGGTATCATCTATTTTGCTACTATCCAACTCATGTTTTATATCAGACTAAGTTTTTAGCAGGTCAATGTGTGTTTTTCTTTTTTGTTTTGGTTTTTTTGCTATTTTTCAATACTAAGTGTCTTTGAGAATAATGTCACCACCTTATTATGTGTAATTGGATATAGTTTTTAAGAACTTGAGTTTTCTTCTTACCTCTTTAGTCAAATCAATTGCTAGTGACAAAGCAGACATTCAGAGACCAGTAGAATTTTTAGTACTAAAAAACATAAGTTTTCATGCTCACTGAAGAGAATACAGCTCTTATAAACTAACTGGTTTACAGATGAATTTGTCTAATCAAATCAGCAAAGATGTATAGGGAATTTTTCCTTAATTTCCAAACTCATTGATTTCCTATACAGCTAGATGGTCTCCATTTTCCCATTTTTATTTGTATTTTTTGTATTTATGCAATAATAGGCCCTAAAGTACAGTAATCCTTACAAGATAAGATTTCATTTTTATTATGTATAATAGTCCACAGATAAACAGCTGGTGTATAAACCAAAAGAGAATTGATCAAAATCTTTCAAGTGCAGTAAGGAGAGAAAACACAACAAAACAAACTCTTGACCTCATTTTCTATTTCCATCAAACATATCCTTTAATAATTAAAAACCAAAAAACAATCTATTGCCAAGAAAAATTCCTCTAGAAGATTAATCTTAAAGTTCTTCAGACTGAAAAAAACATTAGTCAAAAGAGAGCTAGAAATTGTAAATAAGTGGATAAATAGAAAAGACTTTTCACTTGCAAAAAATAGTTTTCTTAAAAGTTGATTTGTTTATACCGTATGCTAACACATATATATGGAATTTAAGGGGAAAAAATGTCATGAAGAACCTAGGGGTAAGATAGGAATAAAGACGCAGACCTACTGGAGAACGGACTTGAGGATATGGGGAGGGGGAAGGGTGAGTTTTGACAGGGCGAGAGAGAGTCATGGACATATACACACTAACAAACGTAGTAAGGTAGATAGCTGGGGGGAAGCAGCCGCAAGGCACAGGGATATTAGCTCGGTGCTTTGTGACAGCCTGGAAGGGTGGGATGAAAAAAAAAAAAAAAAAAAAAAAAAAAAAAAGTTGATTTGTTTAAAACAAAATTATTTAATAGTGTGTTGTGAGGAGTTTATAACATCTGTAGAGGTAAAACATGTAAAAATAATATAGATGAGTTCTTTGGAAAACAGATTCTGAGACTGAGATTTGCAGGAATTGAATACTTCTCTCAGAAACATCTATCTCAGGAACATTATCTATAAATAAGTAAAGAAAGGAGAATTGGGCAGAGGAAGAAACTTGGGTGAGATAGCTCTTTGACTAAATGAAATTCCTGGGGATAAAATTATCTATGAACCATGATTAGGCAACACTTCAAGCAGCTGGTGGAGTGAGTGGGCATCTGGGTGGCACCTCAAGTACCCACTTCAGTCCACCTTATTGCCAAGTTATACTTGATTTGTATAATAAGTTTAGCTCATCTGGGAAGAGCTATCTCAGGATTCCAATTGGCTTTTTCCTAGGGAAATTTATAAAAATAAAGAAAATGGAGCAAACTACCAACATTGCCCCTTGTTGGAGGACAATACTGCATGGGTCTCTTGTGCTACTATACAACTTGCCATGTATGTCAGGAATGCAAGGCAGGGTGACATTTAAGCAAGACCTAGGGTTAGGTTTGCAGCAAAAGACTTTTAAGGACCAGGTGATGTCTCTCTGAGGCAAAGATAAGGTTTACTTACTGCTTACTATAAAAAAGGCAGATGCCCCAACATGCTCAGGGATCTTCTTCATATGCCCCACCACATCTACAAGTGCCGCCTGGCCCTCCACTTTGTTCTGTGGAGACAGCAGCTCAAATAATGGACAAAAATATGCTGATCCTCTGGGTAATGACTTTTCTTTCAGCAAAAAATATTTTGTCTCTGGTCAGCAGTGTTTGTCTTCTGTCAGCATCCATGAAGCTATATCAAGGTGACTTGTGAGCTTGCATGTATGATAAAATCTCAGAGCCTTTACTGATTGTGACACCTCCAACAGCTGGTCTCAGAATCAGACACTGATATTTATCATTCCCTCCCTCTACTACCCATTCCAGATTTTCCACACCCTCAGCTAATACCTCCGTTTGTCTAGATGGTTTATCTAATCAGGCTGCCTAGATGCTTAACCTTAAGAAGTTCCCAACTCACATTACCGTGCCTTTCTGTGAGTGTAGCTGATATTCTTCATTTACTATCAAATATGGGCAGAAGAGTAAGAAGAGGAGCCCCTGTGGATCACCTGGGTGCCAAATATTTTCTTCTCTGACTTCATTGTACCAAGATGATAATTCTTTTACTAGTTTGCAGATTTCTTGGCTCAAGGATTATGAATGAAAAAGAGACAAGTCTAAAATTTAATAGGATTCTTGTTTTGCCCACTGAAGATCCATACTTCTAGACTCTTAAAACATAGAGTGACAGGGACTTAAAGTGCAATTTCCCCAAGTGGGTCACTGAGACTAAGGATAAGTGAGCCTGCTTCTACTTCAACCCTTTGGTTTCCAGACCCATGTTCTCTACCATTGGAGATATGGCACCATATAATAGCTGTTGCTTTAGGGTTTGTACTTCATCCTGAAAGATGGTGCTTCATACCTGCAGAGTGTATCTCCAGCATGATGCCTTAAGAAGGTCATTCTATTTTTCTATCAGCTGACAACTTCTGGCATATCATATAATGCAGTATATGATAAGATCAATGAACTCCAAGGTTGTGTTCCCACTCCCTTAACTCAATTTGTGTAAAATGGATCCCTTTATCCAATGAGGTTCTACACAGAATCCTATGTTGATGGGGCAAACATTTTGCAAGCCTTTGGTTTGTATATTTGGCTGAGGTCCTGCAATCAGGAGAGAGAAGCCACTGGCTAGAATATATGTCATTTATAGTCAAGATGAATCATGTCCCTTTTAGAATTGAAGAGGTCCAAGGTTAACAATTTACCTCTAAACACCTGGTCAGTTTCCTTGAAGTATAATGCCATATCACAGACTTAAAGTTGGTCTTGGAAGCTAGAAGATTGGACATTTGACTAAAGAAGTAGCCAGCTCAACATTATTGACTGGAATTCCATGCTATTGGGTCCATGCATGGCTCCATTTCTGCCACTACAGATATTCTGCTCTTAAATCAATTGTGCATCAAAGTGATGGCTGAACAAAGATACTGGCTGATGTCAATGGGTTATTACTAAATCTACGATGTTTCACACCTCTTCTTTGATGAATGCTCTCTGATGGGCATTGAAAGGTCATAAAAAGGACTATATGTTCATCACATGCTTCTTCCTCCAACCACTTTGTCCCAGATTAAAAAAAAATATTTTTCTTTCAAAACTTCTATCAAACCAGCCAAGCCAATGGCTATTGCCTGTGTGCCTGTATAAACTCTTACCATGTATCATTTCTCTTTCCATGCAAAGTAATAAGGTACAACATCAAAAAATCTACCTATTGGATGAATTTACCAGCAACACTGTCTTTCTGGGCTGGTTCTGAGTGGGGTTGCTGTAAAGCAACAGTTGATTTTAAGTTTGAAAACTCTTACTAAGCTGAGGCCTCTGGGAAGCAAGCATGACTTCCTCTGTCAGATGGTCATGAGTGGTCTCTTTTATGGCCATAAGCATGAGCCAAAGAAGAGATGCTATTTCAACAGTAAAGAATAACATGGTAGTCTGGGCCACCTGTCATGTACGTTAATTTTGCCATATGAGACTAATCCCAAATATAATATATTGTTTCCCTCTTAAAGTGCAGCTGCATTTTAAGATCCTCTCTGATCTTTTGGTTTTGTGACTATAACATACTCAGTGCAAGATGGGAAGTTGTGGTCACGTGGTCACTTGATATCCCATGATCAGGTGTTCTTTCTCTAGCCCAGTGACATAGTAGGAGCTGCTTTTTGACTCTGTAGATTCATATGATGTGGGTTTGATCCAGAATTCCAGTGTTCTCTGTTGTAATTCTGAGACTAGAACTTGTCACAAAACTGTCCACTAAAGATACCTCTAATGTATAAAGTCTACAACATATGACTCAAGTGTCAGGACTGCTTTCATTATAACCTGGACCTGATGGTGACCATTTCTTTCACTGGGCCCTATTCAAAGCTGGAAAGGTTGCATGACACTTAGTAAATAGGTTGGATTATTTTTTCAAGTGTGGAATATGTTACTTCAAAGCCCAAAGGGGTCTAACAGGCAATTTTCTTAATTGTGGAAAGTTGGAAATACAATAGTTAATCCATTATTTTGATGGGTATATTCTAGTATACCCCATATCACTGGTCCCTTAAATATTCACTGACATGGTAGGATCTTTTATCATCGTAGTTTACATTTTCCACCCTCTGGAGCACTTGCATATTAACATGGCTTCCAATAAACTTGCTGCTTCTTGCTTATCTAGTCTGATTCACATGATGCCACCAATATAGTAGATCAAGTGGAGTGTCCTGACATTTCAAATGCTCTCAGATTCAATTATGACAGAGGATGGGGTTGTAAATTGAGCTCAAGAAGGAAAACTGTAAATGTATATTGTAGCCCATCTCATATGAATGTAACTGCGCCTTGTTCTATTTCTTGATAGGAATTGAAAGAAAACACTCTCTATACTTCATGGGTACAATATATCTGAGACGATGTAAATCTACCCTGGCCAAGAAAATATATCCAGCAGCACAGTTGCAATAGGGATGGTGACCACCTTCAATTTACAATAGCCCACTCGTATTTTAAAGAATATTTCCAGATTTTGTAGAGGATAAGCTGATGATATGGATTTACTGAGGAAAAACACTTGAATGTTATTTGCTGTTCTCCCTAAGAAGCAATATTGTTTTGATTTACTCTCTTGGCCAGACAGGGATAGTAGGGCAGTTTCAAAGGTTTCCATTTGAGTGCCCTCACTATAGTAGATCTTATCCTACAGGAAAAATATAACACTGTAGAATTCTGCCAACTATCAATGTGAGAATTTCAATTACAAATTTTGAGACCAGGGAAATCACCACTGGGTGAACCATTACTGGGCTTGGACTTCATTATTCCTCATTGTATAGGAGGATGTGATAGAATCAGTGTCAAAGTCCCCTAGATCAGGGGTGGGCAGACTTTTTCTTAAAGCACCCCATAGCTAATACTTTAGGCTTTAAGGGTCATACTGTTTCTCTCTCAATTACTCAGCTCTGCTGTTGTAGTACGAAAGAAGCCATAGACAATATATAAACAAGTGACCATGGCTGTGTTCCATTGCAAGGGGGTTAGCTAGACTTTAACTGGGAAGAGTGCAGCATTTATGCAGGTCCAGAGTGTTCAGAATAATCTGAGATTCAATATTTTTAAGGCATTACCCACATATCCCCATATCAAGTTGCAGAATTTCACTCCCCTTGAATAAGAATGCTGACATGCCTTAACAGACTTGCTGATCTTAAAAGTTTCAACCTTCACTAGAGGTCTGCTTATATTTTTATAATCAGGTTGTAGACTGGATATTCAACTTTTTTTTTTACCTTATGGATGTAGGAGATGAGAAGCTCTTTCCGTGCTGCTAAGATGCCCTCTGACTTTCACACTTAGCCTGAAATTAGTGATCAATCACTCTCAGCCTTTCATTGTCATTTTCTAAAACCGAGGGCCCCCAGCAAAAGCCAACCAATTCAATGAACACTATAAAGACTACTTCCAATGAACTCTCAAATGCATGATATATTGCACTCACCAGTGCATTTTCTTCTACCAAGAAAACTTTAATAGTTACACTACTATTGCCTACTAGGGGTTGTATATACCCAAACTACCAGCCATCTGGCCAATGACACAGCTACAGAATTCCCATTTAGACTGTTTTCTAAGTCCACTCTTGGCACTGAAGTTTGTCTTTCTCCTATTTTGGGAACCAGATACAGAGGTGGAGATTTGTATGCACTTGGCTTATTGTGCAGTGCTTTTAGAAACAGTACCTGAAAAGAGGTGTAGTTGGTAGGATTAGGGAGTGTTGAACTATGATGCAACTGCAGCAGAAGACTTTGCTAATCCATAGGGAATTCTAAACCTTGAGATGACCTTTCAGAGATATTCTTAATGGAGGCAAAGGGACCAGACCTTTGTACCCTGCATTGACCAGTCAATGGCTGTGTTCTTTCTCTGGGATGAGTGAGAGCAAGGCAGCTCCACTTAGCTGAAGGCAATTCCTGAGAAGGCCTCAACTTTAGACTGTCAGCAGACAAAGCTCTAGGCATATGAGAACTAAGCATTTCAGTTTTAAAGGGGGAAATCTGTGAACCATACCACTGCATCCAATATGATGATTGTTCGTTTTGCATCTTGCTCCTTAATAAAACCAAGATCTGAAACTTAGCACACACTGTTGGGCCCTAAAGGAAAATTGTAAATGTAAGCTCATCTATGGAAAAGACACTCATGAATCTTGCCTCTTTTTTTCCATGTACCCTCCTTTTTTCTCCAGTTCTCTCTTCCCCTAGGTTTGAAACTCTACTGTTCATATAACCACCTCTAATATTGCTGTTTGCTGTCCTGGGTTTAGAGCTCATCTTTGCACCAAGGCTCTGGCTTCCCTCATCTCTTAGGGACTTGAGATTCCCTTTTGTAGTCTAAAAGTAGCTGTTTGGCAAATGCAGACTTGTCATGTCTCTTTCCTTAAATTAGATAGGAATTTGGCTAATTCCAGCTCTTTGAATACACTTTAGGTTATTCAGACTTTGCTTAGAAACTATCAGTTAATAAATGCAATAGATATTTATAGGATACTTACTTTATATCAGACCCTGTACCAGTCTCCAATTATCTTTATCAATATAGGAAGGTATTTCAATTTAATCAGCTTAATTAGATTAATTTTTAGTCTCTACTTAAACTGATTCTCAGAAATACTTCTGGGCCTGAATCACACAAGAGCCAAAAGACTGTAGGGATGCTATAATTTGCTTCTCTGTTTTCATATGAATCCATTATCTATTGATATAATAATGCTACACAATAAAACTCACTGCCAAGCATTAATTTTTGCTTATGAATTTTCAGTCAGTTGGGAATTTCTGATCTTAGCTGCACTCATGCATCTACAATTAGCTGTGGGTTGGGGAGCAACTCTGCTAATCTTGGCTGGGATGTATTACATGCTTGAAGGTTGGCTGGCTGCACGCTGGTCTAAGATGACATTGGTTAGGACAGTAAGGCTGCCTGCTACTATATCTCTTATTCTCTAGCACACTAATCTGGACTGTTACACATGGAGTAGGCAGAGTTTCAGAAGAGTGAACAGAATTATATAAGGCCTGTTGAGGCCTCAACTTGAAACTAGCACAAGATCACATCTGCTGCAATCTTGGACAAAGCAAGTGACAAGGCCAGTGCATTTTAAAGGGCTGGGTAAATAGACCTCACTGCTTAATGGGAGGAATTTTGAAAAGTCTCTTTGCAAGAGGTATAGATACCAGAAACGGAATAATTGGGGATGTTTTTACAGTTAATCTACCACAGTATAAAATTAAGTTTTCCACTGGGCATTTGTTTATTCCTATATATTCCACAGCTCTAAACTTTTGGATTTCCAAATAAAACCTTTACTAATATTTAGGGTTTCTGAATTTATATCCCACTTGTCAAAATGAAAACAAAATAAAATATTCAAAGCTGTTCATAAAGCACAGTAAATCCTTGCAAGATTGAACAATCTAGCCATTAATATAAAACCCACTATTCATTTTTGTTAATTCCATTTGCTTTCTGACCACCAAAATAGATACTGGCACAACTGCAGGATTTTCAATTCTTTCAAACAGGAGATGGAAGTAGCAGAAATAGGATCGGGGTATGCAAGGTCAGCACATGATATTTGTTTATAATGTTGCTCTGCCTAGTGTCCCCACTGATTTATACTTGTCACATACTAAGGGCTCAGTTCAGCTGCACTGTGGTGCCAACTTTCTTTTGTTATTAGCTTTACATTAAAGTAATTTGTGCAGTGGAGAAAAAATGAATTGCAGGAAGTTAAAAATTCAGAATAATCTTGATGTAATTTTGGAAACTAATATGAAGACTACGGAAGGAAAGATTTTGGCACTTCACTTCTAAGTATGTTAGATAAGATAATCTAAACAAGAATATACCCAATGTGCTTACAAAATAATGTGTCAAGGGCATATTAATCAACGTACACAGATGTCATTAGGTAGACTATCTCTGAGACCGCTTATGCCACAAGGCTGAGTGATCAGCAGCTATTTGTATTCGTTGTGTCTTATTCTTCAGCATATTTAATACATTTCAGTATTCATATTGTTGCTAACAGTAGCTCATTTTTTTTGACATTGACATCTTTTAGCTTTACAGACTCTAGATTTGTCTGTATGAATGACGACTGTTTAACATTCTTGGAATTCCTACTTATGAAGATCACTATGAAGAACCAAACCAGCCCGTCCCAAAATTATTCAATCTATACTAGAATCGGAGACATCTGAAAAAAGTTGACAGTTTAACAGTCTAGATTTTATTTTAGAAATCAGTACACCAGAGCTTTCCGCTGCCGACACAATAGTTTTATTATTTGTGTTTGTGTTTTTATCCATTTATGTAAATGAAGATGATGGAATTCAGACACAGTAATGTCTCCATGTGCTCTTTTGGAGCTGAGTATTTCTTATCAGTGTGAGGTTGATTGTCAAGACATATTTGAGGAAGAAAGTACAAAGGAACAAGCTCTTTCCTGCCTTATTTTTCAGAGTTATCATGCATTATGGAATATCTTTAATCAATCCAACATCTTTAAGGGTTATCTTTTGAGTGGTGATACTAAGCATTGACTTGGGGTCAACTGATTATCAGAGTAACAAAAGTATTTCATATAGAAATATATGTAGCAGTTTAGATAAAATATTAAGTGATGGTGAGCACATAACAGAATTCTACAGTTCAGATTTTACTAATAATATTCCAATAGGAAAAGACTTCTTGCAATCTGTGATGTTATCCAGGTTCATATCTAATGAAATAGTACTATTTTTCATTGTGTAGCAGTTTTTCTATTCAACATTGTTTTCATCTTTATTACCTGACTTGATTCACACAACAATCTGCTGAAATAGATAAATGTGTTTTCCTGATCTTCTGTGAGGAAACCGAGGCATGGATTCTCTAAATACCCTCCATATCTGACATTTGTAGATTGCAAAGACTCTAGCACAATTAGATTTGCAAAGAAAAAAATATATATATATGTTTCCATTCAAGGGGGAGATAGAATATCAATAAGTACATAAACAATATACTTTTAAGTGCTGGTAAACAATATGATAAAAATAAAAAGGGGTTATAGAATTTAAAAGGAATAATTGGATCTCCTTCAAATTGTGCAAATAAAGCAGGTTATAATGAGAGGCTCACATTTAAACAGAAACTTTAACATCAAGATGGAACCAAACATGTGGAGAACATGAGAGAAAGCAACCAGTTCAAACACCCTTAGATAGAAGCCAACCTGGAGTGCTTGCAAACCTAGAAAGAAAACCAATGAGCCTTCCTACAGAGAGCAAAGTATAACTGGTACAGCATGTAACCAGAGAATTATGCCACGGCCAGATCCTGTAGAGACTTTGGTCATTGTAAAAGGTATAAATTTTATTATAAATGAAATGGAAAGCTATGGGGTGGTTTTAGGCATAGCAATTTGAATTTTCAGAAGGTCATGCTGTTTGCTTCTGAACAAGTGGGTTTTAGAGCAAGAAGTCCAGTAAGTGTCCATGGTGGTCGTCCAAGTACGCAATATAGAAGGTTGGAATTGGAGTATAACAATGACAGCAGAGAGTAGTAAACAGATAGCAGATAGATTTAGTAAAATTGCTTGAAGATTTGCCTGTAGATTAAAACTGAGAATGAAGAATGACTCCTAAGAGTTTGGATAAACAACTGGGCAAAAGATGATACTATATATCACAGCAAGGGTAAGTGGATGAGGGGTTGATATGGTGAAGTTGATCTACTTGTTAAAATTGTCAGAATGTCACATAAGAAGGTGATGTACACTTCTAAAGTGCAGAGAAAAGGAACAGATTGTTATTATTAATGTGGGTCTCATTGGCAGATTGTATTCAAAGGCATGCGACTAGATGAGATCCAGAGAGGGTGTAGATAGAAAAGAAAGACCAGGGCACTGGAGTACATCAGCACTTAGAGACTTAGCAGAAATACTTTGGGAGGTAAAATTATTACTGCCGCAATTTTTTCACATTTTGCTAGTAGCTGTAACCCTGTGATTTATAGTACACTTATTTCATACCCTGCATGTATACAATCTGAATTATTAATATTTAATATTTTTTATTAGATGCCCTGTTCTTATCTTTCAGTTTTCACCCATATTTATTTATTTCATGGAAAATGAATTTATTCTTGACCATGAGTGGCAAAACTGTTGAAATCTGTAGTAAAATGGTGTGTGGCACCAGATTTTCGTTTGTGTGTGTGTCTGTGTATGTGACACTATTCACTGAGTACATTTTTCCCAGTAGAAACAAAAATCCAGATATGGTTTCAAAATATGTTAACATATTCTTTTTCCAATGATCCAGTAAGAAATAATTGTTATAACATAGAATAACTTCCAGGTAAAGACCACAAAAACAATTATGGTTACCAGAATGGATAGTTTTACTTACTACACATAGCAGGGAGTGCGTTCAGCACCATCTTTCTGTAAATGCAGATTTCATCACAGAAAATAACATCTTTTTTTTGTCTTAATAGATGTGTGTAGTAACTAAAACTTTTTTTTTTCAGGCTTAGAATACTCTACTCTCAAAACAAAACAAAAATCTCTCTCTCATACACAGAACAACAGACATAAGAACAACAACACATGCATACAGCACAAACTTTTCATATAAACCAAAAAGGAAAGGGAACAGAACTGTTGACCAAAGGGGTTCAGGAGTTAACATGCTGCAAGTGCCTGAAACTATTCTTGTTTGTGTGTGAAAACAATCAATCAATGGATTAGGTAGATATAGAAAATTTCATAAAATGGGAAATGTAGCTCTTTTGTGCAGACACAGAGTTCTTATGGGACTTTCTTTATTTCCAAACTAAGAAACATTACAAACTACACGTGGGGCATGTTTGTATAGAAAGGATTTAGTTACAGTCCCTTTGAAGATCCAGGAGCATATATGATGGCAAAAGAATGGGGAAGGATACATTAAAGTTACCAAAGTCAATGCAATTTCTTTACCATTAGCCTAGGATCTGAAATAGAAATTTTGGGATGCATATTAAGCTCATTAAGCCCATTAAGGGGAGAACTTATTATTAAAGTGGTGGATGATATAGCTCAAGTAGAAGCGACTACTTTATAGGTCTTTTCCTTCAAGAGTCTTTCTTCATCATTTCTTACCCACATATCTAGTTCTTAAGCTTTCTTTCCTCATGTTGTGACAAAATAAGGACTAAATAAATCCAGCCCCACACAGGCTGTGAGTGGGGCAGGGTAATTTTGGAGGTGGGGATACTGTGACTTTGAACTTATAGCCCTTGAAAAAGCCTCTACACTATAGTGATGCATTAATGGCTATGTTTCAGGCTCTCAATTTATTATGAGGCCAGAGCTCAGAGCGAGGCTTCTTTTGCCTGGATGTGAACTTCTAACAAACTCAAATTCCTCAAATTGTGAAGGATGAGAACAAAATCCAGTTTGTAACTCTTAGAATCTTGCCACAAAATTCCATGGTTGACTGGAAGTTAGACAAGGTTAGTAATTTTCTGAATGTCCCCCCCCACCCCACCCCCGCACGCTTTTTTCTTAAGCACTTGCTATATATTGAAATTACCTCCTGGGAACAGAATGTTCTCCAAAGCCAAAGAACGAGCCTAGCTAGGCAAATACTCATGTCATCAATTAGCATTTTTAAATGTCTCAAAAAGCATTCTTTGAAGTAATCCTTCCTCAAATCCTGTTTGAAAGTAGATTTAAATAGTGAGTAAGTGGATAAACGTCTTGTGGAATTAAATGGATAAAGGGAAAAATGAATTTTGTCATGCATAAAGTTGTTATCTTTAAAGGGATGACTAAGAGGAACTCCTCCTCAAAATGCCAGTACATCCAGATGGAAGATTGTTAAACCAAGTAATTCCTAACTCATGGCAGGAAAGAGGGTGAGGATTTATGAGAAGCAAGTTTAAATGAAGAAGGGAGCTGAAACCGCCCAGTGGAGACAGAAATGTTCTGTTTATATGCCAATTTTTACATGATCCTTTCTATATCATCTTTCCATTTCTCTTTACTTTTGCCTAGCCTCTTTCATCATAAGGACTATGTCTTACACTCATTTTGAGTTCTGTTAAGCAATTTGATAGCCACTGAGTTTTCGTTTTTGAATGACGAATAAATATAATTATGAATTAAATACAAATTACTTCCAATATTACATAGAACATATCCATATTATCAATAATAATAATCCAAATATTCACATCCTTTTAAAACTGTCATTGATAGAGAAATGATACTATGACATTTTTTTTTTCAGTTTTAAATGCCTGTAAAATTAAAGGTAAGCATACTTGTAAACAATGAGCAAAGACTCCGATTAATAATCCAAGTCACTTGAAAGGCCCCCACTTATTCAAGTAATGTTAGTATTGAAGGAGATGATGTAAAAATACATATAACATTGATTGGTATAGAAAATAAACCCATTAAGATATAATCTACAATAACTACCATACACTACCTGGTACATGTTAGAACTTCAACAACTAATTTCTAGCAGAAGAGTTGCATTTAGACACACTAGGAAGCCCCTTCATGGGCGGAGACTGCAGGTGGTGGAGGGGGGAAGCTTCGGGGCCGCGGAGGAGAGCACGGCAACAGGGGTGCGGAAGGCAAAGCGGAGAGATTCCCGCACAGAGGATTGGTGCCGACCGGAACTCACCAGCCGGAGAGGCTTGTCTACTCCTCCGCTGGGGCGGGCGGGGCTGCGAGCTGAGGCTCGGGCTTCGGTCGGAGTGCAGGGAAATGACGGGGGTTGGCGGCATGAACGCAGCCTGCAGGGGATTAGTGCACCACGGCTAGCCGGGGAAAACTCTGGACCTGCCGAAGAGTCAAGAGACTTTTTCTTCCCTCTTTGCTTCCTGGTGCACGAGGAGAGGGGATTAAGAGCGCTGCTTAAGGATTCCCTGGTGGCGCAGTGGTTGAGAGTCCACCTGCTGATGGAGGGGACACGGGTTCGTGTCCCGGTCCGGGAAGATCCCACATGCCGCGGAGCGGCTGGGCCCGTGAGCCATGGCCGCTGAGGCTGAGCATCAAAAAAAGAGCACTGCTGAAAGGAGCCACAGAGATGGGCATGAGTCGCGGCTAAAAGCGCGGATCACAGAGATGGGCATGAGACGCTAAGGCGGCTGCTGCCGCCACCAAGAAGCCTGTGTGCAAGCACAGGTCACTCTCCACACCGTCCCTCCCGGGAGCCTGTGCAGCTTGCCACTGCGAGGGTCCCGGGACCCAGGGACAACTTCGCCAGGAGAACACACGGCGCGCCTCAGGCTGGTGCAACGTCATGCTGGCCTCTGCCGCCGCAGGCCCGCAACGCACTCCGTACCCCTCCCTTCCCGCGGCCTGAGTGAGCCAGAGTCCCCGAATCAGTGGCTCCTTTAACCCCATCCTACTTCTTTCTTTCTTTCCTTCCCTCCTTCCTTCCTTCCTCCCTCCCTCCCTCCCTCCTTTCTTCCTCCCTTCCTTCCTTCCTGTCTTTCTTTCTTTCTTTCCTTTTTCTTTCTTTCTTTCTTTCTTTCTTTCTTTCTTTCTTTCTTTCTTTCTTTCTTTCTTTCTTTCTTTCTTTCTTTCTTTCTTT
>NW_020173953.1:173009-223667 GCF_003031525.2 Neophocaena asiaeorientalis asiaeorientalis
CACAATCAACTTGATGTACCCTGCATTTGGGGAATACGTGAATAGACAATGAATCATCCCAAATTGAGGAGGTGGACTTTGAGACCAAGATTTATGATTTTTCCCGTTTTCCTCTATTTGTGAGTGTGTATGTGTATGCTTCAGTGTGAGACTTTGTCTGTATAGCTTTGCTTCCACCATTTGTCCTAGGGGTCTATCTGTCCGTTTTTTATTCTTTAATTTTTTTCTCTTAATAATTACTTTTTATTTTAATAACTTTATTTTATCTTTATCTTCTTTCTTTCTTTCCTTCCCTCCTTCCTTCCTTCCTCCCTCCCTCCCTCCCTCCTTTCTTCCTCCCTTCCTTCCTTCCTGTCTTTCTTTCTTTCTTTCCTTTTTCTTTCTTTCTTTCTTTCTTTCTTTCTTTCTTTCTTTCTTTCTTTCTTTCTTTCTTTCTTTCTTTCTTTCTTTCTTTCTAATTTTTCCCCTTTTGTTTTGAGCTGTGTAGATGAAAGGCTCTTGGTTCTTCAGCCAGGAGTCAGTGCTGTGCCTCTGAGGTGGGACAGCCAACTTCAAGCACTGGTCCACAAGAGACTTCCCAGCTCCACATAATATCCAATGGCAAAAATCTTCCAGAGATCTCCATCTCAACACCAGCACCCAGCTTCACTCAACGACCAGCAAGCTACTGTGCTGGATACCCTATGTCAAACAACTTTCAAGACAGGAACACAACCCCACCCATTAGGAAAGAGGCTGCCTAAAATCATAATAAGTCCACAGACACCCCAAAACACACCACCAGATGTAGACATGCCCACCAGCAACACAAGACCCAGCCTCATCCACCAGAACACAAGCACTAGTCCCTTCCACCAAGAAGCCTACACAACCCACTGAACCAACCTTAGCCACTGGGGACAGACAGCAAAAACAACGGGAACTACGAACATGCAGCCTGAAAAAAGGAGACCCCAAACACAGTAAGATAAGCAAAATGAGAAGACAGAAAAACACACAGCAGATAAAGGAGCAAGATAAAAACCCACCAGACCTAACAAATGAAGAGGACATAGGCAGTATGCCTGAAAAAGAATTCAGAATAATGATAGTAAAGATGATCCAAAATCTTGGAAATAGAATAGAGAAAATGCAAAAAAAAAAAACATTTAACAAGGACCTAGAAGAAATAAAGATGAAACAAGCAACAATGAACAACAAAATACATGAAATTAAAAATAGTCTCAATGGGATCAATAGCAGAATAACTGAGGCAGAAGAACAGATAAGTGACCTGGAAGATAAAATAGTGGAAATAACTACTGCAGAGCAGAATAAAGAAAAAAGAATGAAAAGAACTGAGGACAGTTTCAGAGACCTCTGGGACAACATTAAATGCACTAACATTCGAATTATAGAAGTCCCAGAAGAAGAAGAGAAATAGAAAGGGACTGAGAAAATATTTGAAGAGATTATAGTTGAAAACTTCCCTAATATGGGAAAGGAAATAGTTAATCAAGCCCAGGAAGCACAGAGAGTCCCATACAGGATAAATCCAAGGAGAAATGTGCCAAGACATATTAATCAAACTGTCAAAAATTAAATACAAAGAAAACATATTAAAAGCAGCAAGGGAAAATCAACAAATAAAACACAAGGGAATCCCCATAAGGTTAACAGCTGATCTTACAGCAGAAACTCTGTGAGCCAGAAGGGACTGGCAGGAAATATTAAAAGTGATGAAGGAGATAAAACTGCAACCAAAATTCCTCTACCCAGAAGGATCTCTTTCAGATTTGATGGAGAAATTAAAACCTTAAAAGCTGAGAGAATTCAGCACCACCAAACCAGCTTTACAACAAATGCTAAAGCAACTTCTCTAGGCAAGAAACACAAGAGAAGGAAAAGACTTATAATAACGAACCCAAGACAATTAAGAAAATGAGAATAGGAACATACATATCGATAATTACCTTAAATGTAAATGGACTAAATGCTCCCACTAAATGACACAGATTGGCTGAATGGATACAAAAACAACATCCATATATATGCTGTCTACAAGAGACCCACTTCAGACCTAGAGACACATACCGACTGAAAGTAAGGGGATGGAAAAAGCAATTCCATGCAAATGGAAACCAAAACAAAGCTAGAGTAGCAATTCTCATATCAGACAAAATAGACTTTAAAATAAAGACTATTAGAAAAGACAAAGAAGGACACTACATAATGATCAAGTGATCCATCCAAGAAAACGATATAACATTTGTAAATATTTATGCATCCAACATAGGAGCACCTAAATACATAAGGCAAATACTAACAGCCACAAAAGGGGAAATTGACAGTAAAACATTCATAGTAGGGGACTTTAACACCCCACTTTCACCAATGGAGGATCATCCAAAATGAAAATAAATAAGGAAACACAGGCATTAAATGATACATTAAACAAGATGAACTTAATATTTATGGGACATTCCATCCCAAAACAACAGAATACACATTTTTCTCAAGTGCTTATGGAACACTCTCCAGGACAGATCATATCTTGGGTCACAAATCAAGCCTTGGTAATTTAAGAAAATTGAAATTGTATCAACTATCTTTTCTGAGCACAACGCTATGAGACTAGATATCAATTACAGGAAAAGATCTGGAAAAAACTACAAACACATGGAGGCTAAACAATACACTACTTAATAATGAAGTGATCACTGAAGAAATCAAAGAGGAAATGAAAAAATACCTACAAACAAATGACAATGGAGACACAACGACCCAAAATCTATGGGATGCTGCAAAAACATTTCTAAGAGGGAAGTTTATAGCAATACAATTTTACCTTAAGAAACAAGAAACCTCTCGAATAAACAATCTAAGCTTGCAGCTAAAGCAATTAGAGAAAGAAGAACATAAAAAACCCAGAGTTAGCAGAAAGAAAGAAATCATAAAAATCAGATCAGAAATAAATGAAAAAGAAATAAAGGAAAAGATAGCAAAGATCAATAAAACTAAAACCTGGTTCTTTGAGAAGATAAAAAAAATTGATAAACCATTAGCCAAACTCATCAAGAAAAAAAGGGAGAAGAGTCAAATCAATAGAATGAGAAATGAAAAAGGAGAAGTAACAACTGACACTGCAGAAATACAAAAGATCATGAGAGAATACTACAAGCAACTCTATGCCAATTAAATGGACAACCGGGAAGAAATGGACAAATTCTTAGAAAGGCACAACCTGACAAGACAGAATCAGGAAGAAATAGAAAATACGAACAGACCAATCACAAGCACTGAAATTGAAACTGTGACTAAAAATCTTCCAACAAACAAAAGCCCAGGACAAGATGGCTTCACAGGCGAATTCTATAAAACATTTAGAGAAGAGCTAATACCTATCCTTCTCAAACTCTTCCAAAATATAGCAGAAGGAGGCGTACTCCCAAATTCATTCTACAAGGCCATCATCACCATGATACTAAAACCAGACAAGGGTGTCACAAAGAAAGAAAACTACAGGCCAATATCACTGATGAACATAGATGCAAAAATCCTCAACAAAATACTAGCAAACAGAATCCACATTAAAAGGATTATACACCAAGATGAAGTGGGCTTTATTCCAGGAATGCAAGGATTCTTCAATATACACAAAACAATCAATGTGATACACCATATTAACAAATTGAAGGAGAAAAACCATATGATCATCTCAATAGATGCATAGAAAGCTTTCAACAAAATTCAACACCCACTTATGATAAAAACCGTTCAGAAGGTAGGCATAGAGGGAACTTTCCTCAACATAATAAAGGCCATATATGACAAATCCACAGCCAACATTGTCGTCAATGGTGAAAAACTGAAAGCATTTCCAGTAAGATCAGGAACAAGACAAGGTTGCCCACTCTCACCACTCTTATTCAACATAGTTTTGGAAATTTTAGCTGTAGAAATCAGAGAAGAAAAGGAAAGAAAAGGAATCCAAATCGGAAAAGAAGAAGTTAAGCTGTCCCTCTTTGCAGATGACATGATACTATACATAGAGAATCCTAAAGATGCTACCAGAAAACTACTAGAGCTAATCAATGAATTTGATAAAGTAGCAGGATACAATATTAATGCACAGAAATCTCTGGCATTCGTATTCACTAATGATGAAAAATCTGAAAGTGAGATCAAGAAAACACTCCCATATACCACTGTAGCAAAAATAATAAAATATCTAGGAATAAACCTACCTAAAGAGACAAAAGACCTGTATGCAGAAAATTATGAGACACTGATGAAAGAATTTAAAGATGATACAAATAGATGGAGAGATATACCATGTTCTTGGATTGGAAGAATCAACATTGTGAAAATGACTCTACTACCCAAAAGCAATCTACAGATTCAATGCAATCCCTATCAAACTACCACTGGCATTTTTCACAGAACTAGAACAAAAAAATTCACAATTTGTGTGGAAACACAAAAGACCTCGAATACCCAAAGCAATCTTGAGAACAGAAAATGGAGCTGAAGGAATCAGGCTCCCTGACTTCAGACTATACTACAAAACTACAGTAATCAAGACAGTATGGTACTGGCACAAAAACAGAAAGATAGATCAATGGAACAGGATAGAAAACCCAGAGATAAACCCATGCACATATGGTCACCTTATCTTTGTTAAAGGAAGCAAGAATATACAGTGGAGAAAAGACAGCCTCTTCAATAAGTGGTGCTGGGAAAACTGGACAGCTACATGTAAAAGAATGAAATTAGAACACTCCCTAACACCATACACAAAAATAAACTCAAAATGGATTAAAGACCTAAATGTAAGGCCAGAAACTATCAAACTCTTAGAGGAAAACATAGGCAGAACACTCTATGACATAAATCACAGCAAGATCCTTTTTGACCCACCTCCTAGAGAAATGGAAATAAAAACAAAAATAAACAAATGGGACCGAATGAAACTTAAAAGCTTTTGCACAGCAAAGGAAACCATAAACAAGACCAAAAGACAACCCTCAGAATGGGAGAAAATATTTGCAAATGAAGCAACTGACAAAGGATTAATCTCCAAAATTTACAAGCAGCTCATGCAGCTCAATACAAAAAAACAAACAACCCAATCCAAAAATGTGCAGAAGATGTAAATAGACATTTCTCCTAAGAAGACATACAGACTCCAACAAACACATGAAAGAGTGCTCAACATCATTAATCATTAGAGAAATGCAAATCAAAACTACAATGAGATATCACCTCACACCAGTCAGAACTGCCATCGTCAAAAAATCTAGAAACAATAAATGCTGGAGAGGGTGTGGAGAAAAGGGAAGCCTCTTGCACTGTGGTGGGAATGTGATTTGGTACAACCACTATGGAGAACAGTATGGAGGTTCCTTAAAAAACTAGAAATAGAACTACCATATGACTCAGCAATCCCACTACTGGGCATATACCTTGAGAAAACCATAATTCAAAAATAGTCATGTACCAAAATATTCATTGCAGCTCTATTTACAATAGCTTGGGGATAGAAATAACCTAAGTGCCCATCATCAGATGAATGGATAAAGAAGATGTGGCACATATATATAATGGAATATTACTCAGCCATAAAAAGAAACGAAATTGAGCTATTTGTAATGAGGTGGATGGACCTAGAGTTTGTCATATAGAGTGAAGTAAGTCAGAAAGAGAAAGACAAATACCCTATGCTAACACATATATATGGAATTTAAGAAAAAACAATGTCATGAGTAACCTAGGGGTAAGACAGGAATAAAGAGACAGACCTACTAGAGAATGGACTTGAGGATATGGGGAGGAGGAAGGGTAACCTGTGACAAAGTGAGAGAGTGTCATGGGCATATGTGCACTACCAAACGTAAAAGAAATAGCTTGTGGGAAACAGCCGCATAGCACAGGGAGATCAGCTTGGTGCTTTGTGACCACCTAGAAGGGTGGGACAGGTAGGGTGGGAGGGAGGGAGATGCAAGAGGGAAGAATGTGTCTATACATGTGTTTGGAAGTAAATGTTTATTCTGGACTCGATTCCTTTGTTGGTTTTATGTATTATAAATATCTCCTCTGAGTTTATGCCTTTCTTTTATCTTATATTTTGATGGACTGAAGTTTTACATTTTAACGTTCAGATTTACCAGTCATTTTTCTTCATGTTTTGTGCTTTTTAAAATATGTTTAAGAAATCTATGGAACCCAAGAATTTAAAAAAATAAACATTTGTATTGTCTTTCTAAATTTTCAAACTTGTTTTTAACTTTTGATCTCAATTTAGCTCAGAATTGGTTCTTATATCTAGTATTATATAGAAAAGTCATTTTCTTTTTCTTTTTTTTCCATGTGAATAAACCACCAGTTCCCTAACAGATTTGGGGCAGTCCATGATTTTCCCCATGATCTAGAATGATCCTAAGTCCAGCCATCATAAGTTTGGATCTCTTTTGGGGCCTTTTATTTTGCTTATTTGTTTAACTCTGCAGGACATGATATTTTTAATTACCCTAGTTTTACAAGTTTCAGTAGACAATGGGACAGTCTCCACTTTTTCTTTTACTCATTTGACTATTTGGCTCTTCATTTTCTCATATATTGATAAATTTTTAGAATCAGTACATCAAATCCAATAAAATTATTGTTTGAATTTTCACCCAGATATCTGCATGACTCACTTTCTCACCATCTTTATTCCTTTACCCCAGTTTCACAGTTTTTGTGAGGTTTTCCATGGCCACCCTACATAAATTTTCATATTACCAAACTTTTTCTATCCCTCAATACCGACTTACTTTACCACTTAGCACTATTTGCTGCCTACCATACATTTATGATTATGTTGTTTATTGACCCTATTTCCCACCAAAATTTAAGCCCTTTGAGGGCAAAGAGTTTTGCCTCTTTTATTAACCATATTATTCTGAATTCCCAGAACGGATCCAAATGAACAGACAGTGCTGTATAAGTATTAATTAAACTAATAAAATAAATGAGTAATAGATTGTTTCGATTCCCATAATAGCATCAATGGTAAATATTATTCTCAATTATTACATAAGGGAATCTAAGTTCAGAGATAGTGTCATTATTTGCTTTCTCTAGTAAGAACACAGATGGGATGCAATCTCATGCTTTCAGGACTTTGGAAACTTTAGCCTTCCCTCACATTATTTTTCCTTGTAGAGACATAGCATGATGCCTTAAACTTATTGGATGTTCAGTAAATTCTTATTGATGGCAAGATTTTAGATATTTTTACCCTTCATTAATTTTCATGATTTTTAAGTTTTATTTATATCCTGTTTACTTCACTAAATGTCTTTGTCTTCTCTATGAAGGACATGTATTATGTGTAATATATATATATTACTTTGTAGCTTATGAAAAATTCAGAGATGTGCATAGAAGTTGGAGGCACCTTCAGCTCATTTCCCTGCTGGACCTGTTCCACACCGACCTTACCTAACACTGAACACAGATTGCCAGATAATATAACATAAGAAATGTTTTAAACGTGGATCCCTTAACTTTCCTTAAATCTTAGATGAAAATCCTCAAGATTTCCTCCTTGTTTATTGCTTTCTTGCTTTTTTTATTTCTCTCTTCCTTCATTTCTTCCTTCTTTCCTTCCTTGTTATGGAACAATTGTGAAATTCTTAATGTGAACTGATTATTAGATGATTTTATAAGGTTATCTAATTTATTTGAGGGGACATAATATAATTGTGGTCATGTGGAAGAATGTCATCCTTAGGAGATGCATGCTGAAGTTCTTAGAGATATAGAGCAATGATGTTTGCAATGTATTCTCAAATAATTTCTAAAATGCACACAAACACAGGCATATAAGAGCAAATTTGCCCAAAGGTTACCATGTTTTAAATCTAGGTGGGAGTACATGGCTATAAGTTTCTTTCCACTCTTCTGAAGGTTTAAAAGTTTTTATTATGAAAGTTGGAAGAAAGACATAGACCCTGTGATGGCCCATATTTTGTCAATGTGGTTAGGCTATAGTACCCAGTTATTTAATTAACACTAATCTAGGTGTTGCTGTGAAGATATTTTATAGATATGATTAATATCTATGATTTGGGTAGACCTGATTCAGTCAGTTGAAAGGCTTAATAGCAGAACTAAAGTGAAGAAATTCTGCTCATGACTGAAGTTTCAGCTCCTGTCCTAGAGTTCTAGCCTACCCTTCCTCACCCCTGTCCTATGGACTTTGGATTTGCCTAGCAGACTCCAAAATCAAGTAAGCCAATTACTTGCAATTAATCTTTTAGTACATAGATTCTACTGATTCTGGTCCTCTGGTTGAAACTTGACTGATATAGACCTTTTCCTCCAGGAACTCACTGCCTAGTTGTGGAGACATATGAATAAAAAATTAAAGAGAGGTAACTGCTATATTAGAGATTTCCACAGATTTCTATGATAAGCCATAAGAAGGAAATTTAGCTTAGACTGGGGGTAATTTCAGAGACGGCTGTGTAGCTTCTCCAAGGATGAGATGCATGATTCAAGATCTGACAACCATGACATAAATGATAAAAAATAAAGGAAGTTATTTTCAGCTCTAAAACTAAGTTAGTTTATTAACATAAGAAAGTTAGCTGTAGGAATTAGATACAAACACTGGAAACATTATTTGAATAGGGTCACATAACTTCATTGAATACCATTTTTCAATGGAATTTTCTAACAGTCAATTAAAAGATGTGAGTTATGGGTAAGAAGTTGTCTTGGCATTTTTGGAGGGAAAATATACCTTCTGATTTTTATGTTTTGTGAGTTTACTATTCAATTAAAAGTAAATACAGAGGTTACTTAAAGTTTGTATTCCCTATGTAGATGGAATGACTACTTCTCAAATAAGATTTTTTTTTCATATTTTTAGCACATATTAAATTGTCTTGGCATGACAAATTATCTAAGTCCAATCTATTAATCTACTCTTAAATTGTCCATAGAAATTGTAAATGTACAAGTAGACAATAAATTGCCTAAAACCTAAAGATATGGTTCTTGGTAAAAACTAAGTTATACTCACAGATTTCTTTCTTTACTCCAAAATAGCCACAAAAAGCAAGACTGGAATGGCAGTGTGGAGGTGTACAGAGTAGGGGTGGTAGATGGGATGAAGATAAAAAGACAGAGACTTCTGGTTGCACCCTGAAGAGTAGCATCATCAGTTTCTTTCATGTTCTAAATAAATGATTCAACTTTTGACATTATTAATTTTTATTAATCTGAGTCATTTTATCTTACTCTTTCCTTATGCGTCCATTTAAGTTTCCATATATGGCCTACTATTTCTTGCTTTAAAATCACTGTTACTGTGAATGTAAAACTTTTTTCCAAAATTTTGTTTTCTTGTGATGCAAACTTTCTAGATCCATTTAATCAAAATTTTAATCAAAGCATAGATAGTTTGCTTCAATGATACAAACATGAGCTGTTTTTATGAAGGAAGTCTAAACATTCAGATGTCTTTAGTCTAGGAACTAAATGAAAATTGAGAGAACAATTTATTGGCAAAAGTTCATTTTGTCTAACCTATATGCAAAACAACCCACAACTTTGTTTTTATTCATCCATTGTTCAATCATAGAAAATTTTCATGGGAACCTAAAGCAAAAAATGCTGAAATAAAATATATATTTGGAAGAATCAACTGTACATGAACATGGAATGCCAAAAACAATCCAAATGGTTTTATGCATACACTTTACAAGCAGAAGAATTTCTAAAGGAAAGATAGTACAGAAGAGTATTACATGCAGAGAAGTAAGACCAAAGCAGGAGAACAAATTTAGCAATCTGGGTTCAGTTCCCTAGAACAGGACACATCTCAAATTGATTTTGGAAATCTACTCAAGCTTAAAATCTGGCTAAGTCCATCCTGCTTTTACACTTCCAGACTCTCAGAAAAGTCATTTTCAAGACAATACACTGAGCTTGCAAGAGAGTAAAATATACCCAGAATGTCAACAGGCCAAGTAAATAGTTGATTTAATAACCTGTGCTTTTAAATGAACAATAATAACAGAAATGATGAAAAAAAAATTTAAAGCTAAAAAAAAAACTAAAATCTTTTTCATAAAGACCATAATGCATTAAGTATGTTTGGGGGGTTAAGTATGTTGTACTGCCAAAACAACAACAATCAACAAAACTTTTGGTTCCTGCTTAGTTTTAAAAATGAAAACTAAATTATGATTTTTTTCCCAGCTTATGAAAATTCAGTGGAGATTTAGTTTTTGAAAGCATTATAAAGAACCAACAATTCCAAACATTTCCCTCCCTGCCGTTTCTTCTCCCAAGGTTGGTTAGGAGGCACATTCAACGTGCTGCACATCATCACTTTATCTATAAAGACTTGTCCCATGGGTGTGAGGCAGAAGGAATAATTGTTGAAGTCAGGAATGGCCAATGTCCCCACCCTTGTGATTAACTCAAACAAGAAGGAATGTGGCAACAGCAGATCCTGGAAAACTTAAACTTGAGATAGAAAATGTGCCCTTGTTTTTCTCAACAGATTGCTAGAATGGTGCCAAATGTTCCTGTAATTTGGTAAAGGAGACCAGGAGAGCAGGGTAAGAAACAGCAGGAAAAGGAGAAAAATCTACATTTCTCAAATATTCTTTTTGTAATTTAGAGTATTATCTGAATACTTTTAGAGTGTCAGAATAAACTTTTGTTAAGGTTTTTTTTCTTAGTTAATATTCTGTCTTTTTTTTTATGTTTAATTTTTCTAGAAGAATATTTAAAGTGTATTATATATTTGTAATCAAATCAAACAAAACAAGTTAAAACTTTAATGAATTACTTAAAAGGTAAGAGACTGTGGGAAGTTACAAACATCTGAAGAGACTGAATGAAATTCAAAAGCAGTTTCTCTATAGTAATAATCATATTAACATGAGATGGTGAAAAAGAGCATAGATATCCAGAAGAGACTTTTTCAGGCTTAAATATGATATTTATGAAGTACGCTACAGTAATTCAAAATAAACTTTTGCCATTTTGTTTTCATCGCTAGTATTATTTTTTATAGAAATACCTAATTTTCTGTGTTTCATACTGCTTTCATTGAAATATGAGATTGAAAATGGCTGCATACATATATACAAGTATACAGAAAAACATCTATTTTCACCTATTACTACTTATATAAATATATCATCACAGCAACAGTGGATTCAAATGTGGAAATAAATCCTTGAAGTTTTAACAACTTATAATATAGTGCCTCAGAGACTTCACTGGTGGTCCAGTGGTTAAGACTCTGTACTTCCACTGCAGTGGGTGCGAGTTCGTTACCTGGTAAGGAAACTAAGATCCCACCTGATGTGCGGCGCAGTCAAAAAAAAAAAAAAAAAAAAAAAAAGAAAAAAAAAAAAAAAAAAAAAAAAACAGAGAGAGAAAGAACCTCTATCTAAGCTCCACACCTTACACAAACAAACAAAAAAGACAGTGCTTCTTATATTACAAAATATTTTCCTATCCATTTATTAAAAATCTGACATCAAATTTTGTAAGAGTGAACAGATGAGAAACTGAGGTTTAGAGAAGTCAAATAGCTTGGTCAAAGTGAATGTAGCTAAGTTAAGGCAAATAGAACTTAAACCATGTTGCATTCCTTTCAGTCCATTGCTCTTGACATTATGTCTTGATTTCCTTCTAGTCCTTCAGTCCGGACTAATCAACTAACAGGTTAACATAACATTTAGCTTCTGCTCATTTACTTCTAGTAACAGGATGATCATTAACCCATGTACACCAATCGTTTTCATTTTTGAACAGCTTAACTGGGAGTAATTTCTTCCTTCCATTAAAATGCTGATTTTAGTTCTGTATTCTGGCGTTATGCAGAATAAGTCTAAACCATTTTACCACATGTCACCTCTTCAGTTATTTCACAAAAGTTGATAAAATTCAAGGGAGGGACCATGATAGATGTTACTACAAAACTGGCAGAAGAAATGGACACATGGAGAACAAGTGGATCAAAGTGACATTTCAGAGCTCCTTGGAAATGATTGTGAAACTACAGGTCAAGGACATCAAAAGAAAGGACAAGGTGAGGGTAGGACTAGTATCCATAGGTATGGTATATTCAGTAATTTATTCAACCTACTGAACACTCAGTATCAGCCATGTAAAGTGTTAGGCTCAGGGAGGAGGAGAAAAGATATAAAAATAAAACATGATCTGAATCCAAAGGGAATAGGATATATAACGTGAAGTTTAGCGAGGTTAAAGAGCTTGATCCAAGTTACCCAGGCAGTATAGTTTAGATCCAGGTTTTGAAAGTATGACTCAGTTCCAAAGTTCGTGCCTTTTTCACTATATCATGAGAACGTACGCTGAGCGTTTCTAACAGAAAGAAGTTTTCCGTAATGTCAAACATCGTCAATAAATAGTTAGACAACTTGGAAGTGGGGCCACATTTAGTAAATTTTTAAAAACAAATGTAACCAGAGTTTAATTCGCAGTAGTGCAGATGAAATGAAAAGATATACACTTCATACTGTGATTTTTTTTAACAAATTCAGAGGTGGAAAAAAGGAGACAATTGGGGTAGAATTATTCAGGAAAACATTATCAAAGAAAGACAGCTATCTCCCTTTCTCCCTCTGTGTCTCTGTCTCTTTCTCTGTTGCTCTGTCTCTTTCTCTCTCTCTCTCTCTGTTTCTCTCTCTCTCTCTCTCTTTCCCTCTCTCTCTCTTTATGTGTTTGCTATTAGAAGAAGCCTTATGAATTTCATGTACTTATGGCAGGATTCCTCTCACCATCAGCTCTGTTGACTTCTTGGACCTGATATTTCCTGTTGTAGACGCTGGCCGTTCTATGAATGTTAGTAAGTTTAGCAGTGCTCCTAGCCCCCACTCCCCCACGTTAGATGCCAGTAGCACTACCTCCCGAGTCCTGAAAATCAAAAACATCTTCACACATTGGCAAATGTCCCCAAGAGGACAAAATTGCTCTCCCTACCCCTAATTGAAAAGCACTGCTTTAAAGCAATGAGAGTGCACGGGGGTGAGGGGGTGTGGGGGGGTAACAACACAACAACTAGAAAATGATGTAACTTATGGAGAAATAGCGTGGAGGAAGTCGCTCTTAGAAGGTAGGAAAGGGGATGACAAAAGGAAGGATGAGCGAAGATAGGGGCTTGGTGCCAGTGTACTCATAACTATTTTTTAACCAGAGAAGTAAAAGTAGAACAGCAATTAAAAATGAGAAGGTGGGACTTCCTTGGTGGCACAGTGGTTGAGAGTCCGCCTGCTGATGCAGGGGACACGGGTTCGTGCCCCGGTCCGGGAGGATTCCACATGCCGCGGAGCGGCTGGGCCCGTGAGCCATGGCCAATGAGTCTGCGTGTCCAGAGCCTGTGCTCCACAACGGGAGAGGCCACAACAGTGAGAGGCCCGCGTACCGCAAAAAAAACAAACAAACAAAGAAGAAAAATGAGAAGGTGGGGCTTCCCTGGTGGCGCAGTGGTTGAGAGTCCGCCTGCCGGTGCAGGGGACACGGGTTCGTGCCCCGGTCCGGGAGGATCCCACATGCCGCGGAGTGGCTAGGCCTGTGAGCCATGGCCGCTGAGCCTGTGTGTCGGGAGCCTGTGCTCCGCAACGGGAGAGGCCACAGCAGTGAGAGACACTGAGAGGCCTGCGTACCGCCATTTGATGTTAGTGGACTTTTACTGGCTTGATAAAGAATATAATTAAGACTTTGCAAAAATAACTTGCCAAGAAAGATTGAGGGAGCAGCTGAGGTTGAATAATAACCTGAAATGGTGCCAATCAGCAAGCTGATGAAATATTCCAAAGCAATGTTCAGCCTCCAGGGAGTCAATGAATAGAAAACAAATGTGAGATCTATCAGTGTTTGAGGGTTTAAAGGGGCAGGTGTGGCTCTGGTGTAAGTTGGACAGAATTTAGATTCCAGGACAGAGTGGAGGTAAAATGATTAATTAGGTCCAGGCTTGAGTATCAAGAAGAGGGGAAGTGAGGGCAGGAAAACCAGGAAAAAAAAGCAAAGGAATATTAATGGATTGGAGGTTTTGATCAATTTCAAAGGTATGTCTCATGTAACAAAGTGGTACAAGTGAAATTCTAAAATGAAATGCAGTTATTCAAAGGATTGGATGTATATATATCCATGAAAGGAAGAGAGCCCTGCTGATGCAGAAGTACAAATGAGATCTGTGCATTAGATATATACTGTCTTGAGTGTTAGGTACTCCCCTTGCTAATCACATATGTGTAGAGTAGACCCCACTTATCCAAGGGGGGTACATTCCAAGACCTCCAGTGGATTCCTGAAACCATGGATATCACCAAATCCTATATGCATATTATGTCTTTAGCATATATACATATACATACATATACATATACATACATACATATATACATATACTATATTTTATATATATATATATAATAAAGTTTAATCTATAATTTGGGCACAGTAAAAGACTAACAACAATAAGTAATAATAAAATAGAACAATATACTGTAATAAAATAATAAAAGTTATATTAATTGTAATAAAAGTTATGTGAGTCAGGTCTCTGTCTCTCTCAAAATATCTTGTTTTACAAATTTAATGCTTTTTCCATCTTAACTAAGCACTTACACACTGCGACCATAACTTTTGCATAGCAAAACTAGCACAAATTTCTTTTTCTTTCTTCACAATTTAATGAGTAGAATATTCCTTCCTACTGTAGATCTTAGCAACCTCAGCATATTATTTTTTTTCTTTATTGTCAGGAACTTTCACCTTTTCAATTAAAGGAAAGACTTTACAGCTTTTCTTTGGCTTATCTGAATTGCCAGCTTCTCTACTCTTGCACTTTGGGAACATTATTAAGTAAAATAAGGGTTACTTGAACACAAGCACCGCAATACTGTGACAGTAGATATGATCACCAAGAAGGCTACTAAGTGACTAATGGGTGAGATGGCCTGGACGAAGGGATGGATGATTCACATCCTGGGCAGGATTGTGAGAAATTTGATAATACTATTCAGAACAGCATACAATTTAAAACTTTTACATTGTTTTATTTCTGGAATATTTTGTTTAATATTTTTGGACCTCAGTTGATGGTGGTAACTGAAACCTCAGAAAACAAACTTCAGATAAGGGAGGACTATTTTATATGGATATATACAATTTATCTATTTATGTATGTATGTATGTATGTATGTATGTATGTATGTATCTATCTATCTAACATCTGTCTATCTATCTGTTATCTACCATCCACCTTTCTTTCTACCTAGTTAACATTTTAGAGTTTTGTTTTGTTTAAAAAAAACTCATTGATTTCTCATATCATGGTGAAGGAGAGAAAATGTATATCTATAATCTATATGTTAATCAAGAACGACTCATTAAATGTAAGAAAGAGCTAATTTATTTTTATCTTTCACTGTCCCCTTAAACCTGTACAGAGGGGAATATTTTCCTTCTGCTACTGGATGAAAACTTGATGAGGAACCCATGCATTTCTAGCCACTTTTAGATAGTGTAACATCCTCTGGTCCCTTTAAATTGCAAACATAATTTCATTATTTCAGTAAATTAAAGTATCCCATCACATATATTAATTGACATTTTAAATTTTTATTCAAGATAATTTGCCTTCCCATTTCTCTGCCAGTTAGGGCCAGCCTCAGGAGGACTTCTAGCTATTAGAAAAATGAACCCTCCTGGGCTTCACTGTCCTTGCCATTCAATTCTACTTCCACTACTAGATGCTATTTCTAATCCCTCTGGGGTTGGTGTGAGGGGAGGGAAGATGAAAAATGACACTAAGAAAAGTTCCTCCTTGACTGGTACTAGTATATGCAGGGTTCATGTATCCTTTGCCTAAAAGATATTTAAAGCTGTGGTTTCTCTTACAGGGTCTTTTGTGAGTTCCTTGAAGGTAACTTAGTGGTATCCATGGACTATAGCTCCCATGATGGGAATGATGCCACCTTTCTGTTGCTTTGCCACTAGGGATTCCCTTTAGCTTATACCTCCAGAAGCCACTTACTGTTGTAATCTTCTGGTTATAGGAGACAGCTCTTTGGGGAGGCACCATTTTGAATGACCCAGGATAATGTTTCTTCTACATGTGTCACACCTAGTCCATTGGTTTCATGCACTTTAACCTGCCTGTTCCGAGTTGCAAGTGCATTTACTTTCCAGCTTCAACAACCTACCAGGCTGCCAAGAATGCTTTGTCTTCTTTAGGCAAGAGTCAACTCGGTGTCTCCCACTGGAGTGAATACATGTCATGATTACTTAATGCATCTATTAAAAACCTCTTCTCACTAGGTTTGGGGTGATTTCTCAATCATCCCACCTCTACCCATTGCCTTTGTGGGAAGGAACAGTGAGTGTCCCAGAACAACAATCTTCCTTACAAAATATCCATTCTCTTGACCCTTCAACTATCCCCACTCTACTGACACTTTATTATCTTTAATCTGAGTAAGAATTTTCTTAGTCAGGAGCCCAAGTATTAAGTAGTTAGAATTTCATTGAAATGTAATTATAGTTTAGTGAATCATATTTATGATTCACAGTTTTATGAGTTATCTTCTATAACTGATACTTCAGTTGAAAACTTAATTTAACATATTGCTTTTATGTATAAAAGAGAAAATGGGTAGGGAGATGTATATACATCTCTGACTTGATTATTACTACACTTAGGGAAATAGACATTACTACAGGGTGATGCAATTATAATACACTGGGGGACAGAACATAAACAATTAAATATAACAGTAATCTCCTGAATCCATTTCTGTACTCTATTCACAAGGAAGGAACAAATGGGTTTGGTCCAGCTTTCAGACTCTGGAAGGCTTCAATGAAGCTATATACTCAGTTGGATTACCTGAAATGCATAGCCCCATTTTAAAAGACAATAATTGTATATCAGGATCTATTAGAGAAAATCGTAGACAATTATCCAAAGTGCTTTTTACATATGTTATTTAATACTTATATCAATAGCATGGTACTTGGGAGATAAGGAATTTGAAACCTTGAGAAATAAAGTCAGACTCTCATTTCTGATACTGTGCTCTTTCCCCTTCCCTATATTGGGCTCTGAAAAGGAGGTATTATTAGCTTCTTATAGCTCCAGCACAAACATAACTGATCTCTGAGCTGGTATTAATTAAATCACAGGCTTAGTCTAACTCAATAGGGATAAATTTTTGCAGGACTTCGGGAAGTTGATTTTTGGGAGATTTATCAATTCTAAATTTAAAATTCTTCGTGTGTGTGTGTGTGTGCGTGTGTGTGTGTGTGTGTTGAGAGAGATGATGAATAAGGAGATCCTGATGGCAGACAAAATACACAGGGAATTGACTCTACAACTGGTTTTAGTTTTATTGCATTAGTGGGTATTTACCTTTTTCCTCTCCTGCAGAACAAGGTATTATCACCATTAATAAATAGTTCTATTTACTATTGCTTATTGTGGGTAAACTTGGTGTGAAAACACTCTCACTTCCTATAAGTCAAAAAGACTTTCAGAACTGTACAAGACTAAAAAGAACCACAGGATATAAATAAAGAATATGAAATGGAAGATACTGTCTCCACAAACATTGATGACATTTAAAACCTGCTGAGAGGTGGGGTATTTACTCCATGAATTCCTTGAGTGCCAGATTTATTGGCTTCAATAGCTCAATATTCTCATTCAACTTGAAATGTAGAGTCACATTCAGTCTAAACCCCTTCATTCAATGCTCTCTGCTTTCTGAAATCCAGATTCAATTTATGTCATTTTCCACAACGATTTTTCTCTTCTGAAGTGTTTCCTAAATTAAATAAGTGATATTTCCCCCCTTTATTTCCTTCAATGCAAAATGAAGAAATACCTGGAAAAAGCAGCCAACCTGGGAATTGTTTTACAAACATGCACTAACACACCATTGTCCTTCAGAAGATGTAGGAATTATAGAGTTTGGCATGTTTATACCTCTATGAATAATGAATTTTTAAAAAGGCATAATGTATTCAAACTTACATGAGAAATTACATTTTTGTAGATTGTACCCTGACTGGGAAACATCGTATAAGATTGTTTTAGTCTGAAATTACATTTTCACCTAGTTGTAGTTAAGGGTGCTTTGCTCTTGTCTTTTTATTATTTCATCTTTTTTGATGATTTTTAAGACTCTGTGTTATTCAAAAAAGGTAAATCAATTGTAAATTTTATACTTGAGATTTGGTATAACAGTGCCCAAAGAGTTCACCACTTAAGAGAAGAGTTTAAAACCTTAGGTGTTATAACAGATGGTTTTAAGAAACAAGCCAGAGCAGTCTCTTCAATAACAGTTTAAAAATACTTTGTTTAATTAGTTTTATATACTCAAAATTCTAAACCTCTGAATCTACCTTATAGGAATTAGAGCAACTTTATGAGAGGAAAAATGTGTAAGAATATTTATTACAGTATTGTTCATTGTGGAAAAAAAATAAAATAAAATAAATGCTCACTCACTTGTAAGAGTAAAATTGAATAAATTATAGCACACTCACAGTGTAAAGCCATTGAAAAATAATTACAACTATAGCAGTTGAATTGAAGGCATATCTACAATACATTGTTAAATGATAAAGGCAAATTTCAGAAAACATAATTTTATTTTGGCTCAATAATTTAAAATGTCTTTTTTAACGTGTCCTTGGGCTTCTTGGGGAAAAATAAATCTGTTTGAAGAAGTTAATAAAAATAGAAGTGTGCTTGCAAGGGCATTCATGTAGTCTATAATTTATCATTTTCTTCGTCAAATCACATTTCTCAGTTTGATTTCTGTGCAATTGTTTGATATATCTTTACATCACACCTGGTATAGATTGGAGAGTAGTCATTAGTAATTGCATGCTGATCATTTTCAGTGTGACAGTGTGATGTTCTATTGTTTTCAGTGTGATAGTGTGATTGCAGCGATATGGCAATTTTCTTTGCTTTGAAGTCTGCTTTGTTTGATATAAATAGTTAATCCAGCTTTCTTTTGATTATTGTTTGCATATGCATGATGTACCATTTTCCATCTGACAATCTTTCAACTGATATGTTTAATCTTTTATATTTAACATAACTGTTAAAATGTTTAGATTTAAAGCTGCCATTTAATACTAATTTTCTGCTTGTTCCCTCTGCTATTCATTTTTTTTACTGTCATTTGAGCTTTATTTGTGTTTTTAACTATATCTCTTTTTTTTTGTAGTTATCTTTAGCACTTGCTCTAGGGTTATAATATACATACTTAACTTTTTTTTAACACTTTTATTGGAGTATAATTGCTTTACAATGGTGTGTTAGTTTCTGCTAACATGTGTGTTACAATGGTGTGTTAGTTTAACAAAGTGAATCCGCTACACATATACATACATCTCCATACTTCCTCATACTTAACTTTTGATACTCAATTACAATCAATGTTTTGCCACTTCAAGTGGAATGCAAAAGGCTTCCCAGCATCAAGGGCCCTTTATCCTGCTATGTTTATTTTGAATTGTCTTATGTATTACATCTACATACAATGGAAATCCCATAACAATGTCTAAATTTCCTTCATTGTCAAACATATTTTAAAAAGTCAAGAGGAGGATATTAGTCTTTCACAGTCACCCAACATTCACCATTGCTGTTGACTTGCTTTCATTACTGATGTTCCAGATTTCCCTCTGGTGTAACTTCCTTCAATAATACTTTTAGTGGATATCTGCAATCAATTAATTTTCTTTCTTTTTTTTTTTTTTTAAATAAGGATATATCTTTATTTAAACTTCATTCCTCAATGATATTTTCACCAGATATAAAACTCTGAGCTGACAGTCTTTTCTTTCAGCACTTAAAAATACTGTTGTATTTCCTTGGGTCTCTATATTTTCTGATGAGAAACTGGACTCCATTCAAATCCCTATTGTCTAGAATACAATCCAAAATTACTCAGCGTATGAAAAACCAGGAAGATCTCAGTTTGCGTGAGAAAACAGCAATCAACATATGCCCTTTATTATACAAAACCTAGATAATAGGCAAACCAAAAAGATTTAAAAGACTGCTTAGGGTGAAGGAATGGAATACATCTCTTTAGATGCTTCTGAGATGAATCTACAAATAGATAAAGTAGTGATTAATGGTATGTGTAAATGTGAGTAGGTTTCCCATATAGTCATACAGTAGTCATCATTTATAAACAAAATAACTATTTTCTGCTTGAAAAGTTTTCATTCTATTAAATTAACAAGTTTACTTTCTATTAAGATCCATGCTGTGATTACCTTTCATCAGAAAGTTTCCATCTACCTAGGTTAGGTAGAATAATGATCACATGATGTCCGTATACTCAGACCTTCATTTTTCTTGGTCACTGGAGAATATTCTCATTTTAAATATACTTATTTTACATAAGAAAACCAATATGTTTTTGAGAAATGTAAAAACATTTTCTCTGCTACACTAAGGCTTAAAACAAAATGTGGAAAAATACTATATTATATGTTATAAAAATAGAATTTTAAACCTGGAAGTGCATTAATGTTCACTTAATTTTGTCCCCTTCTTTTGGTGATAAGCAAGTAGGAAGTAGAGTGAATAAGTAAGATGCCCAAGGTGGTACAGTAACCTAATAATAGAGTCAGACTAGAACTCTGGTTCTCTTTTCCTAGTATTAGCACAATAGAGTGTTTAGAGGGTTTCCAAAAAGGAATAGTCCATCAGCATACAGAATAAAGCTTAACATCTGATGGATATGAAACTGATTTTTAAAAATGGCCCACTTTTACAATAGCTGCAGCAGCTGTATTTTGTTAACACTAGTCTTTGTAAGTAAAGAGAACAGGGCATAATGCAAAAAGTATATATTTGGGCTCACATACCTCTGAGTTCAAACCAATTTACCATCCTTTAATAACTATATTTTTTTTCTGAACTTGAATAAAGGGGTAAATTAAACTTGTCCCAAATGAAGAATTGAGCTTGGAAGCTAGCAGTATGTTTTGCACATTCAGTAGTTATATGTGCTTTACCTTTTTTAGCTGAAATGTCATTTAATGAGATGCCCATGAAATTTAATAATTGTGTAGTCTAACAAATTATATCATGCAATTATAAAAAAACTTAACAAAATCAAACCAATCTAAATAATTCATATTTTATTTAAAAATTCACATATGAGTACCAATGTTCATTGCATTTACCACTTTTTGTTATCATATCCTAAAAACTAATAAGCTGATATATCAAACATTAAGACTGATGACACAGACGTGATTTCCCGGCATTATCTCCAAAGGCGTGTCTTCATTAAGCAGGATGTGGAAATATTTGTTTAAAGGTGAGAAGAAGGTCTTAAAACAATAAAGCTGAAAGAGGAAGCTGACACAGCTCTTGGGAAAGGGATGGTAAGGTCTAAATATGAGATGGAAAGATGGGAAGGATCAGGTGAATCCACTGACTTCTCATGTGTGAGAAAATGTGCCCCACCAGATTCTCCTGCTGATTCACATATTCTGGATTAATTAGTATTTTTCTAATTCATGCACCACATGAAGAGAAATATAGTAGCACAGATGTGTGAAATCAGTGACTGCTCAACTTATTTGTTGTGATCACTGAAATCCACTTTCCCATTAGTCTGCTCATTAGTATCCAAGATGAAAGTGCATGCTTTATTGTGCACAGCCAATATACTTCTAGGCCTTCAGCAAGTGAGAGGAAAAGAGAGGAAGGAAGGAGAAAGGAAAACCTTCTGAAAACAGGGCTCCACTATCTGGGGACAGAGGAGGGACCAGGTCGAGCAGAGCAAGCCTCCCTCTGCTCCAGGATGTAGCTACAACTGCAAGGCCTGAACTTGCTCATTTGCATTCATTTTCTAGTCCTATTCAGCTTCTCACACATTCTAAGAGCAGGGATCAGTAACAGGTAGGTTGTGAGGGTTCCTCTCTTACTCCATCGTTGCTAATGGAGTATTAGGGCCTGATACTATCTGAAGTTCCTACAAAATTGACCAGTATTTTTGAAATACCACACCTAGGATTTCAGGGACATTGAGGAGACAAGGCTTGTCTTAGGCCAACCTATTGTGTAGAATGTGTTGTTTTTCTTACACCTTCTTTGTATGCAATTCCTGTGACAGTATGTACATCTTGCTAAAAGTTCTTGCCCTGTCTCTGCTATGACCCCTTCCTCTGGCAGAGGTCACATGTCTCAAACTCAATTTCATCTCTTACTTCTATCCACTCCACCGTGAATAATTGTTCTTTCACTGATCTGGTTGATCTCTTTTGGATATTTGTAAGACAACCAAGTGTGATTATATTCATAACATAACCTCTAGACCCAGGGCACTGTTTTTATAAATATACCTTATATCTGATATACCCTCTTTCTTCTTTCCTGTCAGCATGGCAAGGAATATTGACTTTCTGTACTTGTTACACCCACCATCTACCCAGTCCCTATAAATCCACAATTGAGAACTCATAATGAATTGTGATGAGAATGTACAGTCTTTACCAGTTTATAAGTAAAAATGAAGTGGTATTTTCATTCACATCCCAAATGCAACAACTTTAATCCTCTTTCTATTCCTTAAGCAGGAATTCCAGACTTTTCCACATGATCTTCTACCCAAATATTGCCCTGAACGTACCCAAGTTACTTGTCCTTGTTGGTGATTCCACCTTTCCTTAATTCATGCTTACTCCTACTTGATTAGAGAACAGGGAAGAATGCATCTCAGGCAAATCCTCCACATGATTAGAAAATGATGGATATCACGGCTTTGTTTGGAACAAAATTTGCAATGATCTCTCCTTTCAGAGGAAGGAGAAGGAGTCCATATTCCCAGATCTTCTCAGACTTTTTCCAACAACTCTCTGATTTTGTACTCTGTTAGAAAGCTCTCTCTGAGTAGTGTGACCACATGTCCCTTTTTGCTCAGGAAACCCTGATGTATCATAGTACTCTCAAAAATGTCTCTGTATGGACAGTAAATTATAGTTTAGAGTCTCTGAAAATCCACATAGAAGAAAAATACTTAGCATCCCTGCATTCCTTTCCCACTTATGATCCAGGCTGCTTTTTCTCTCTGCTTTGGCTTGTCCATCAAAAAGACACCAGCTACTCTCTGTATTCCAAAACTGCACTGGAATTGCTGGTCCACAAATGACAATCCCTCTAGTATCTATTGCATGTAGGTTTTAAAGTTTTCTTCACAAATCTTTACTTTCTTTTTCCAAAGTCCTCGTGGATAAGACACCCTGGTTCTAAAACATGCAGCATTTTCCCCAAAATGAATTACATGTATGGGTCCTACCCTCTCCCCAGATCCAGGGATCCCCTCAAAAGTCTGGCTCTAGAAGATGATCCATTATGTTTTTTCCTTGTAACCTGGCTTCAATAAAAGCACTTCTTTTCTAAAAATGGGTTTTGATATATTAGAATCTCCATATATATAAATATTTGTTGTGCCATTCTCTTTTCTCTCAGGAGGCTCCTTCAACTTTCTGTGAGTTCATGTGTGTCAGTGTATACAAGGCGAGGAGTGTGACTCAGCTCCACTTACTTTCAGTGTTCAAAACACAGTGTTATGTTGAGGGGAGGGAGGCCACTACCAACATATGCTCTTGCCCAACACATGATAGTTTTATTTAGAAGTATAGAAAGAGTTATGCTTAAGAGAAAAATTAAAACAAACAAAACAGACTATATCTGGAATAGCACGTCTGTTATCAGCTTCACGAAAGGAAATGACAGTCATTGAAAATTAAAAAGGATCTCAGAAGAAAAGCTAGCCACAGCAAGGGCCAAAGTCTTTATGTCCCTTTGGCTCCATCTACTCCTATTTAGCAACTCTATCCACTCTTATTAGCAACCCCTTGGCACTCAGCCTTGGCCTGCCTGAGGAGAAATGGTCTTAGCAGTGCTGTATCCTGTCCCCCATTTGTTGGTAATCTTCCTTTTTCTGACTTTCCTTCATTTCTAGAAAATGACAACAGTAAACAGTGCAGAGGCTCAAAACTGAATTCACACTCCTACTAGTAAATCGAAATCAGGTCATTATCCTACAAGTTGTAGTCTAATATATGGTCCCTGAATTACACTGCTATTACAATTTATGCTAAAATTGGTTCATACATAAATACTGGATGCCTTTCTTAATATTCACAAGAATTTTTTAAAGAAAATACCTTTTAATTGGAATTAATTTTTATTTTGTGATATTACTGGCATGTGACACCATGTGAGGATTTTTTTTTTTTTTAACTGAGAGTGCTTTCTGATTGGCCAATGGGAAAGGCAAGAAGAATGGGCTACCTTGGTAAGCTAGTGTTTCAGAGTCCCTTAGGAGGAAATTTTTTTCTTTTTTTATTATCTCTCATAACTACCCTTAGAAATGCTCTAATATTTTCAGGTCCTATATCCCTTGGTTTTTTCTTCTTTCAAGATTTAGTTACCTAGAAGCCAGGTGATGATATTCAAAATAAATCCAGCACAGGGTTTATACTCACTGTACCAATAAAATCATTCAAAATTCCCTTTTGGTAAATGCAAACATGGACACAATCTTTCACTCCTTTTGGTTTCCATTCTACGTGTAATGTGACTTGGAAGATTTTACTCTCAAGAATTGGAGTCATTGTCCCTGGGTTCGTCTGGTGACTTGCTTTGGCCAAACGGAGTGAAGTAAAAAGGTTTTGATGTGCAGGTTCCAAATCTAGGCTGTGAGAGGACTTACACAATCCCACCAACTCTCCTGGGGCCTCTCTGTCTTCCCCAAGTAAACAACCCTGGGCTAATTCACTGAAGGATGAGATTTCATGTGACCCCTAATCAAACCAGTCTCCTATTTACCCAGAAAGATTGCCACCACCTAACTGAGCCCAGCTGAGATCAAAAGAATCACTTTCCTAAACCCAGTCCCTATTGCTGACCCACAGAATCATTAACTAAATAAATGTTGTTGCCTTAAGCCACTATGTTTTGTGATAAATTGGTATGTAATATAAAGTAACTCAATATACCTCTTATAACCCATAATGTAAATTTCAAATGTTGCAACATTCATTGTAGTCAAGATCTTTTACAATTCTCTTTAAGCCTGCATTTCCAGTCTCAGTCCTACTACTCCTCCCTTGACAATCTATTCTAATTTATATACTGTACAATTTTCTTCATCAAGCAGTGTTTTCTGTGACTCTGTATTTCCAGTTTTTGTTTGTTTGTTTGTTTGTTTGTTTATACACTGTGCTTTCTGTCATGGTCTCATCTATCTGTTCTTGTGAACTCATACTTTTTCTCCATACCTAGTTCTAATATTATTGACTCCATAATAATTTTCACAACTCTCCCCAAAGAATGTAATCTTTGACTTTCTGTTTCCACATTTTCCATATAATTTTAATTTTCCACATTTATCACAGTACACTGTGTTTTTATGTCTCTCGTCCTAGCATCGTGGTAGAGACATAGTTGCAGTAAATTCATCATTATTTACCGAAATTTGTTCCTTACTCTCCAACCCCACCTCCATAGGAGGGATAAATTTCCCCATTGCAGCTAGTACCAACGTAGTCTAACCTAAGTCTTAAAAAGCATATGGCTTCCACACGCTTGTGGAAGCTTCCAACCACCCTTACTGGGTTAATTCAGAAAAGCAAGTGAACTTCTAATCTCAAAACAAAGAAAGCAAAGAGGAGGAGAGCTGCTCGAGCTTCCCTGTTAACATGTGAGCAAGATATTAATATCAGATTATTTTCCTATTTAGTTGTTACACAATATTAAGCAGAGTTCCCTGTGCTATACAGTAGGTCCTTGTTGGTTATGCATTTTAAATATAGTAGTGTGTACATGTTTGAAAAATAATAGATACATGTATATGTATAACTGAATCACTTTGCTGTACACCTGAACTTTGCTGTGTACACTTTGCTATGTACAGTTTGCTGTACACAACATTGTTAATCAACTATACTCCAATATAAAATAAAAAGTTTTTTTAAAAAAGAATGAGGGCTTCCCTGGTGGCACAGTGGTTGAGAGTCTTCCTGCTGATGCAGGGGACATGGGTTCGTGTCTCAGTCCGAGAAGATCCCACATGCCGTGGAGCGGCTGGGCCCGTGAGCCATGGCTGCTGGACCTGCACGTCTGGAGCCTGTGCTCCGCAATGGGAGAGACCACAGAAGTGGGAGGTCCGCGTACTGTAAAAAAAAAAAAAAAAAAAAAAAAAAAAAAAAAGAATGAATGGTGAGAGAGTAAAAAGAGAAATTAATATCAGGTATTTGGTTCCACAGTATTGTAGTATTAGCTAACTGAGATAATAGCTGAATTGATATTTGACAGGCAAAAAATGAAGTTGAGTTTGTGTAGGCTCCTAAGATATTTTAATAAGAAAGGCATTGAATTAAGACCTAGGAAGTCTTGATTGAAAATAAATTAGAATTGCCTTAAAAGACGATTAAATAGTGTATATGTCATCAGTTCTTTACAGTTAAACATATTTTCATCAGTTTTTATCAGATATTTTGTCTTTGATCACATCTAGCTTGATTCAAATTTCTCTGTTAATAAATTTATTTTTTTTTCATGATTTAAATAGGCACTAAGTACTCTTAGATGTTAATCTTATATCCCTGGGTGCACACAGCCTAAGATGATGTGAGAGAATAAAATAAAAAGGAGTGGCATTGCATTCCCTGCTACCCCAATTTCTAAAGTAATATATGTTCAAGTTAAAAGAAATAAAATAAAAATACTGAAATGTATAAATTGTAAGGTAAAATCCCACAATCCTGTTATTTAGAGCAAAGTACCAATAACAGTTTGGTATATAGCCTTTCAGGTTTATTTTTTCTGTGCACATAACACTCTTTCTCTTATTCAATATCATATTGGAAAAAGAGTTGCTAGATGTCCATTGTTATCCATTCTAAGAGTAGCATGTATACCATTATTGTTGAAATAAAGTACAAATATGGAGTGATTGTTAGATTTCCAACAGAAAAATTACATATTATACTTTGTTTTTACTTCTGAATAATGTCTATGTGGGAAGATGTTCACATGTTTTTCCACTGAAAGTGTGTGCAATGTACAGAATTATGTGTTGCTAGTTATGACTTATGAATTAAAATATGTAAGTCTAAACAGTTGCCTGGTTTCAGAAATACAAGTGAGATTTTCCATTTTATGAATTGTGGTTTAACATTCTTATCACACCATAATATCAGAGCTTACAAAACACATGGAGTTGGCATATTACATGAAAATGCTGCCACCCTACAGCATTTTTGTGAAAACTGTCTTGAGGAAAATACTTTTCTTGGAAAAAAAAGTTTTTTTAATTAATTTCAGTAATAAAAAAGAAAAGTGTTAAATATCCTTTTATATGTAGATAGTCCCAAATGGAATGTAAACTTTTTATGTAAGTCTAAGTTTATATGACAGCAGAAATTCAATACTTTGATATATATATATTTTCTGAGCCATGCAAGAAAACTCTGAACCTGAATTATCTGTCTTTGCCAAAGGGTTCGTAAGTTGTAGAACCATAACTTGTCCTTTGCTCTGCAAGACTATGACTTTCTTTCTGCTTCTAACTTTATTCAAAATTTATTATGATCTTCATGAAGCATGCAGAGAAGACTTTCTACAGCCATTCAGACAATTCACTCATTTCAGCAAGAGGGACAAACAAGGAGAGAAATAAATATGTATAAATAATAATAGATACTAACATAAATTAATAGATTTAAGCAAAAAATAGTATTTCACTTATAGGATGAAAGGGAACTGGCCATAAGATGGTCTGTGGAAGGTAAGAAAAAGCTAATTTTACTGAGAGAAACAGAGAATCTTTATTTAGTCATTGCTCTAAATGTGTCAGTTAATTCTCAGGAAGCAAAAACTAAGAAAAGCCCAGGAGAACTATTTATAGCTTCACATATCTATATATTGAATAAGAAAAATCTAGGTAATAAGTCTAGTGAACAGGAACTTGAAATATGAATACCATAAAAATAGCTTAAATGTATTAAATGATTATTATGAGCCAGGGTATAAGTGTTATTCATCTGTTTAATCTCAAAAATCTATTAGGCAAAATATATGGTGACACAGAGGAGTTAAGTGTTTTGCACAGAGAGTTTAAGTTGACAAGAAACAGAGTTGGGATACAAATCCAAGCCAGGTGGCTTGTTCGACCCATCTCACAAAACTTCCCTCTACTATATACTTACTCTTTCTAGAAGGTAACTAAGACCTTGTATGAGCATTTGAGTATCTTGGTGATCCTCATCCACAAACTATGCAATCTTTAGAGCTTCCATTCCATTCAATGGGTTCATACATTCACTCTATTTACTTCATATTCAGAGAAAAAAAAAATCCATACATGAGAGGTGTTAGAGAGAAGAACAAACAAACATACAGGGATTTGTAGGCAGCCTCTAATTTGGAGATTGAATTCTAGGTTTGACATTTATCCTGGAAGATAATTGTTTTTTTACTTACAAAATGCCCATCCTTGTCACTGAAACCACAAAGTAAGCTTATAATTGTGGGTGCTTTCAATTTCAGAAGCTGAAGAAGGAAATTACAAGTGGAATATGAAAGTGCTTAGCTTTCCATATGTTCAAAACAAGGAAATCTAACTGAAAGGAGGAAGGTTAGTATTTTATCTTAAAAATGTGCTTGGGGAGGCAAGCATATAAGCATAACAGAAAAATTAGTATCAGAAAAAAGAGAGCACAAACTTGATATTTCGGATTTTTTTTTATTGTGTGTCGATTACCATTTGTAATTTTTAAAAAATTAAGTATAGTTAATTTTGCAATATCATGTTAGTTTTAGGTGTACAACATAGTGATTCAAATTTTTTTTTTTTTTTTTACCCATTGTTCTTAGATTTTAATAAGTGATTTAAAGTTCCACATGTATTTGGAGCAACATGAAATTTTTTTTTTTGTTTTTTTTGCCATTTACTTTTTTATTATTAATTTTTTTACATCTTTATTAGAGTATAATTGCTTTACAATGGTGTGCTATTTTCTGCTTTATAACAAAGTGAATCAGTTATACATATACATATGTTCCCATATATCTTCCGTCTTGTGTCTCCCTCCCTCCCACGCTCCCTATCCCACCCCTCCAGGGATTTTTTTTTTTATTTTAAAAAATACATTAACATATTTTTATTTTATAATAATTTCAGAATTTAAAAAAAAATTGAAAAATCATGCAGTGTTCTGGTATAACCTTCACCCAAGCTTCCTTAAATGTTAATATATTTTACAATGTTAACACAGTATAATGATCGTAAACAGAAAATTAATATTAATATAATATTATTAACTAACCTACAGACCTAATTTGAATTTCACCAATTGTCCAAGTAGATTTTTGGGATTTTCAAACATAATCCATTGTTTATCATTAGCTAATATGTAATAGTAGTGAAAAGGATCTAATCTTTTAAGACCCATCATACTTAAAGCAACATTACACCTAGCCCCCCATCTGTCATCTATCTTTTCTCTGCCGTTTCTTTGAATTTACATATTCTGATTTTACCACATGGTGCTCTTTGTCCTTCACTATATATTGAGCTCCTCAACAGTAGGAAATTTATGTTTATAATTATGCTGTTTTTTCAAATTTATTTTTTATTGACATATAGTTGACTTACAATGTTGTGTTAGTTTCAGGTGTACAGCAAAGTGATTCGATTATATATATACTTTAGATTATTTTCCATTATAGGTTATTACAAAATTCTTTTTCAGATTCTTTTCCCATATAGGTAATTACAAAATATATAATTATGCTCTTAATACACAGTGCCTAGCACTCAACAAACATTTTTAAAGAGATTGTTTTATTATAAGTGTAAGCAGTAGATTGATCTATCATGTTTGCTAATGGTGAAACTGTATACTTTTAGCTGAATACTGCAGTAAAATGCTTACATAATTTATTTGTATGAAAATGTTTATTCAGCTTTTGTCATTTGGACAGTACATATTCATCTTCTGTGGAGATACAGGGATGATGTATGCATAACCTCTGAGTAATTTAATATGTAATAGGAAGCAAAAGACAGGTAATCCCACAGCTATAAATCAAGCACCAAGATGGGAAGTGCTCTAAGAGAATCAAAAGATGTACTTTGGGATAATCATTATTGCAGTAGCATTAGGAAGAGCTGAGGTGGGATATTACAGGAAAGAACGGCATCCTCATGTGGCAATTGTATTAATACTGACTTGAGAGCTTGAACGACTAAACAAGTGTAACTAAGGAAAAATGAAAGATCAAATCCCAGAAGTAGAGAAAATCAAAGGATTAAATGAAGACCTTCAAGATGGCAGAGGAGTAAGACATGGAGATCACCTTCCTCCCCACAAACATGGGAAATGTATCTACATGTGAAACAGCTCCTACAGAACACCTACTGAACACTGGCAGAAGACCTCAGGCTTCCCAAAATGCAAGAAACTCTAGATGTAACTGGGTAGGGCAAAAGAAAAAACAGAGACAAAAGAATAGGGATAGGACCTGCACTTCAGGGAGGGAGCTGTGAAGGAGGAAAAGTTTCCACACACTAGGAAGCCCATTCAATGGTAGAGGTGGGGTGTGTGTGTGTGTGTGTGTGGCAGAGGGTGGGGGGAAGCTGTGAAGCCACAGAGGAGAGCACAGCAACAGGGGTGTGGAGGGCAAAGCAGAGAGATTCTCACACGGAGGATTGGTGCCAGCAGCCTGAGAGGCTTGTCTGCTCACCCACCGGGACGGGTGGCAGCTGGAGACTGAGGCTCAGGCTTTGGAGGTCAGACCTCAGGGAGAGGACTGGGGTTGGCTGCGTGAACACAGCCTGAAGTGAGGTAGTGTGTTACAGCTAGCTGGGAGAGAATCTGGGAAAAACTCTGGAACTGCCTAAGGAGCAAGAGACAATTGTTTTGTGGTGTGCGAGGAGAGGGGATTCAGAGCACCACCTAAATGAGCTCCAGAAAGACACGAGCCACGGTTATCAGTGTGGACACAAGAGATGGCCATGAGATGCTAACACTGCTGCTGCAGCCACCAAAAAGCCTGTGTGCAAGCACAGGTCACTGTGCACACCTCCCCTCCCGGGAGACTGTGCATCCCACCACTGCCAGGGTCCTGTGATCCTGGGAGAACACACAGCATGCCTCAAACTGTTGCAACATCATACTGGCCTCTGCTGCTGCAAGCTCACTCCACATTCTGTACCTCTCCCACCCAGTGGCCTGAGTGAGCCAGAGCCCCCCGAATCAGCTGCTCCTTTAACCCCATCCTTTCTGAGTGGGAACAGAGCCCTCAGGAGACCTACACACAGAGGTAGGGCCAAATCCAAAGCTGAACCCCAGGAGCTGTGCGAACAAAGAAGAGAAAGAGGGACTTCCCTGGTGGTGCCGTGGTTGGGAGTCTACCTGGCGATGCAGGGGACATGGGTTCGTGCCTTGGTCTGGGAGGATTCCACATGCCATGAGGCAGCTGGGCCCTTGGGCCGTGGCTACTGGGCCTATGCGTCCAGAGCCTGTACTCCACAGTGAGAGAGGCCACAAGAGTGAGAGGTCTGCATACTGAAAAAAAAAAAAAAAGAAGAAGAAGAGAAAGAGAAATCTCTCCCAGTAGCCTCAGGAGCAATGGAGGAAATCTCCACAATCAACTTGAGGTACACTGCATCTGTGGAATACCTGAATATACAACGAATCATCCCACAATTGAGGTGGTGGACTCTGGGAGCAACTATAGACTTGGGGTTTGCTTTCTGCATCTAATTTGTTTCTGATTTTATGTTTATCTTAGTTTAGTATTTAGAGCTTATTATCACTGTTAGATTTGTTTATTGATTTGCTTGCTCTCCTAATTTTTTTTCTTATATGTATATTTTTTCTTTTTTCCTTTTTCTCCTTTTGTGAGCGTGGATGTGCTTCTTTGTGTGATTTTGTCTGTATAGCTTTGCTTTTACCATTTGTCCTAGGGTTCTGTCTGTCCATATTTGTTTTTTCTAATATAGTTTTCAGCACTTTTTATTGCTGCTGGATTTTTTTTTTTTTTGATTTACTTGCTCTCTTCTTTCTTTCATTCTTTTTTTATTACTTTTTAATTTTTTAATAATTTTTTTATTTTAATAAGTTTATTTCTTTTTATTTTATTTATTTTCTTTCCTTCTTTCATTTTTTCTCCCTTTCTTCTGAGCCATGTGTCTGACAGTGTCTTGGTGCTCCAGGTGGGTGTCAGGCCTGTTCCTCTGAGGTGGGAGAGCTGAGTTCAGGACATTGGTCCACCAGAGATCTCCCAGTTCCATGTAATATAAAATGGTGAAAGCTCTCCCAGAGATTTCCATCTCAAAGCTAAGGCACAGCTTCACTCAATGAGAAGCAAGCTACAGTGCTGGACACCCTATGCCAAACAACTAGAAAGACAAGAACACAAACCAACTGATTAGAAGAGGGGCTGCCTAAAATCATAATAAGATCACAGACACCCCAAAACACACCACCAGACACAGTCCTGCCCACCAGAAAGACAAGATCCAGCCTCATTCACCAGAATACAGGCATCAGTCTCCTCCATGAGGAAGCCTACACAACCCACTGAACCAACCTTACCCACTGGGGGCAGACACCAAAAACAATGGGAACTACGAACCTGCAGCCTGTGAAAAGAAGACTGCAAACACAGTAACTTAAGCAAAATGAAAAGACAGACAAACACACAGCAGATGAAGGAGCAAGATAAAAACTCATCACACCTAACAAATGAAGAGGAAATAAGCAGTCTGCCTGAAAAATAATTCAGAGTAGTGATAGTAAAGATGATATAAAATCTTGGAAACAGAATGGAGAAAATACAAGAAATGTTTTACAGGGACCTAGAAGAACTAAAGGGTAAGCTAACAATGACGAAAAACACAATAAATGAAATTAAAAATTCTCTAGAAGGAACAATAGCAGAATAACTGAGACAGAAAAACAGATAAGTGAACTGGAAAATAAAATAGTGGAAATACCTACTGAAGAGCAGAATAAAGAGAAAAGAACGCAAAGAATTAAGGACAATCATAGAGACCTCTGGGAGAATATTAAATGCACCAACATTTGAATTACAGGGGTCCCAGAAGAAAAAGGGAAAAAGCAAGGGACTGAGAAAATATTTGAAGAGATTATAGTTGAAAACTTCCCTAATATGGGAAAGGAAAGAGTCAATCAAGTCAAGGAAGTGCAGAGTCCCACACAGGATAAATCCAAGGAGAAACACACCAAGACACATATTAATCAAACTATCAAAAATTAAATACAAAGAAAAAATAATAAAATCAGCAAGGGAAAAACAACAGATAACACACAAGGGATTCCCCATAAGGTTGACAGATTATCTTTCAGCTGAAACCCTGCAGGCAAGAAAGGAGTGGCAAGACATATTTAAAGGGATGAAAGGGAAAAACCTACAACTAAAATACTCTACCGAACAAGGATCTCATTCAGATTTGACAGAGAAATTAAAACCTTTACAGACAAACAAAACCTAAGAGAATAGAGCACCACAAAACCAGCTTTACAACAAATGCTATAGGAACTTCTCTAGGCAGGAAACACAAAAGAAGGAAAGACCTACAATAACAAACCCAAAACTATTAAGAAAATGGGAATAGGAACATATATATCGATAACTACCTTAAATGTAAATGGATTAAATGCTCCCACCAAGAGACATAGACTGGCTGAATGGATACAAAAACAAGTCCCTTACACCCACTTCAGACCTAAGGACACTTACAGACTGAAAGTGATGGGATGGAAAAAGATATTCCATGCAAGTGGAAATCAAAAGAAAGCTGGAGTAGCAATTCTCATATCAGACAAAATAGACTTTAAAATTAACACTATTAAAAGAGACAAAGAAGGACACACTATAATGATCTAGGGATCCATCCAAGAAGAATACATAACAATTGTAAATAGTTATGCACCTAACATAGCAGCACCTCAGGACATAAGGCAAATGCTAACAGCCATAAAAGGGGAAATTGACAGTAACACAGTCATAGTAGGGGACTTTAACACCCCACTTTCACCAATGGACAGATCAACCACAATGAAAACCAATAAGGAAACACGAGCTTTAAATGACACATTAAATGAGATGGACTTAATTGATATTAATAGGACATTCCATTCAAAACCAGCAGAATACACTTTCTTCTCAATGTTTCTCATGGAACATTCTCTAGGATAGATCATATCTTGGATCACAAATCAAGCCCTGGTAAATTTAAGAAAATTGAAATTGTATCAAGTATCTTTTCTGACCACAATGCTATGAGACTAGATATCAATTACAGGAAAAAAATATGTAAAATATACAAACAAATGGAGGCTAAACAATACACTACTTAATAACAAAGAGATGACTGAAGACATCGAAATGGAAATCAAAAAATGCCTAAAAACAAACGACAATGAAAACACGACCACCCAAAACCCATGGGACGCAATAAAATCAGTTCTAAGGGGGAAGTTTATAACAAAAGAATCCTACCTCAAGAAGCAAGAAACATCTCAAATAAACAACCTAACCTTACACCTAAAGAAATTAGAGAAAGAAGAACAAAAAAAAAAAAAAAAAAAAAACCAAAGTTAGCAGACAGAAGAAATTATAAGTATCATGCCAGAAATAAATGAAAAAAGAATGAAGGAAATGATAGCAAAGATCAATAAAACTAAAAGCTGTTTCCTTGAGAAGATAAACAAAATTGATAAACCATTAGCCAGACTCATCAAGTAACCATTAGCCAGACTCATCAAGTCAAATCAACAGATTTAGAAATGAGAAAGGAGAAGTAACAGCTGACACTGCAGAAATACAAAGGATCATGAGAGATTATTACAATCAACTAGATGCCAATAAAATGGACAACCTGGAAGAAATGGACAAATCCTTAGAAATGCACAACCTTCTGAGAGTGAACCAGGAAGACACAGAAAATATAAACAGACAAATCACAAACACTGAAATTTAGACTGTGATCAAAAATCTTCCAACAAACAAAAACCCAGGACCAGATGGCTTCACAGGTGAATTCTATCAAACATTTAGAGAAGAGCAAACACCTAACCTTCTCAAACTTTTCCAAAGTATAGCAGAGGGAGGAACACTCCCAAGCTCATTCTATGAAGCCACCATCACCCTGATACCAAAGTCAGAGAAGGATGTCACAAAGAAAGAAAACTACAGACCGATATCACTGATGAATATAGATGCAAAAATCCTCAACACAGTACTAGCAAACAGAATCCAACCACATATTAAAAGGATCATAAAACATGATCAAATGGGGTTTATCCCAGGAATGCAAGGATTCTTCAATATACGCAAATATATCAATCAATGTGATAAACCGTATTAACAAATTCAAGGAGAAAAACCATATGATCTTCTCAATAGATGCAGAAAAAGCTTTAGACATAATTCAACAACAATTTATGATAAAAAACCTCCAGAAAGAAGACACAGAGGGAAATTACCTCAACATAATAAAGGCCATATATGAGAAACCCACAGCCAACATCATTCTCAATGGTGAAAAACTGAAACTATTTCCTCTAAGATGAGGAACAGGACAAGGTTGTTCACTCTCACCACTATTATTCAACATAGTTTTGGAAGTTTTACCCACAGCAATCAGAGAAGAAATAAAAATAATCGAAATCAGAAATGAAGAAGTTAAGCTGTCACTGGTTGCAGGTGACATGATACTATAAGTAGAGAATCCTAAAGATGCTACCAGAAAACTACTAGAGCTAATCACTGAATTTGGTAAATTAGCAGGATACAAAATTAATGCACAGACATCTCTTGCATTCTTATACACTAATGATGAAATATGGTTGTCTTATTTTTGATAAAGGAGGCAAGAATATACAATAGAGAAAAGACAGCCTCTTCCTTATGTGGTGCTGGGAAAACTGGACAGCTACATGTAAAAGAATGAAATTAGAACACTTCCTAACACCATACACAAAAGTAAACTCAAAATGGATTAAAGACTAAATATAAGGCCAAACACTATAAAAGTCTTACAAGAAAACATAGGCAGAACAGTCTATGACATAAATGACAGCAAGATCCTTTTTGATACACCTCCTAGAGAAATGGAAATAAAAACAAAAATAAACAAATGGGACCTAATGAAACTTAAAAGCTTTTGCACAGCAAAAGACACCATAAACAAGATGAAAAGACAACCTTCAGAATGGGATAAAGTATTTGCATGTGAATCAATTGACAAAGGATTAATCTCCAAAATTTACAAGCAGCTCATGCAGCTCAATAACAAAAAAAACAAACAACCCAGTCCAAAAATGGGCAGAAGACCTAAATAGACATTTATCTAAAGAAGATATACAGATCGCCAACAAACTCATGTAAGGATGTTCAACATCACTAATCATTAGAGAAATGCAAATCAAAACTACAATGAGGTATCACCTCACACCAGTCAGAATGGCCATCAACAAAAAATCTACAAACAATAAATGCTGGAGAAAAGGGAACCCTCTTGCACTGTTGGTGGGAATGTAAATTGATACAGCCACTATGGAGAACAGTAAGGAGGTTCCTTAAAAAACTACAAATAGAATTACCATACAACCCAGCAATCCCACTACTGGGCATATACCCTGAGAAAACCATAATTCAAAAAGAGTCATGTACCACAATGTTCATTGCAGCTCTATTTACAATAGCCAGGACATGGAAGCAACCTAAGTGTCCATTGACAGATGAATGGATAGAAAAATGTGGCACATATATAGAATGGAATATTACTCAGCCATAAAAAGAAATAAAAGTGAGTTATTTGTATTGAGGTGGATGGACCTAGAGTCTGTCATGCAGAATGAATTGTCAGAAAGAGAAAAACAAATATCGTATGCTAACACATATATATGAAATCTAACAAACAAACAAACAAACAAACAAAAATGCTTCTGAAAAACCTAGGAACAGGATAGGAATAAAGATGCAGACATAGAGAATGGACTTGAGGACATGGGGAAGGCGAAGTGTAAGCTGGGTCGAAGTGAAAGAGTGGCATGGACGTATATACACTACCAAACGTAAAATAGATAGCTAGTGGGAAGCAGCCACATAGCACAGAAAGATAAGCTCGGTGCCTTATGACCACCTAGAGGGGTGGGATAGGGAGGTTGGGAGGGAGATGCAAGAGGGAGGAGATATGGGGATGTATGTATATATATAGCTGATTCACTTTGTTATAAAGCAGATACTAACATGTAATTGTAAAGCAATTATACTCCAATAAAGATGTTAAAAAAAATAAAAGGATCAAATGAAACTCTCTGATAGATGATTTTAAAGAATGGAAATCTAAGACTTTGATATATGTTGGGAAGGTGTTTTAGGCATTTGCAGAACATTAAGAAAATATCTGAGGCTCATAACCAAAGCAGGTATTTCCTAAACAGGTAAGAGACAAGTCTTGCTATGGACAGGTTTTTAAAATGATACAGTTTTAGTTTTAGAAACAGAAATTTATCAATAACATTTAGGATGGATTAGAGAGAAAACAGGTACTGAATATGAGGAGGCCAGAGGTTATTTTTTCTTGAAAAAGCAAAAAGGACCTGGACTCAGGTATTAGCAATGGGAATTACAAAGAAGGAAGAGATAATTGATGATATGTGTAGGTAATACAAAATACATTGTATAAAGGCCATATAAGCACCTAGCCTAGAAATTGCTTTGACAGAGATAGCATACAAAGAACATACATGGTACATAAAAAGTTGTGCTAATCCAAAAACAGGTAAAGTAGCCAGAGTATTAAGATAAAGCTGTATAAAACAATGAAAATTAAGCTGGGATTTGAATGAAACACAAAAATTGGTCAATAGAATATGTGGAAGAATTTCCATGTAGGAAATCAAAGCATGAGACAGTGGTCCAGAGCTAATAGTCTACCACCCTGGTTTAGGGGTGGTATGGTAGAACCCAGACTGATTGAGACTAAATGTTCATACAGAGTAGTTTCAGGGAAAAAATAATTTGGGATAGATAAAGCATTATTGCAGACATTATTAACTTGAAAACAGTAGATAAATTTTAATGTAATATAGATAGTATTAAGATATCTTTGGAGGCTCTGAAACAAACAAAGAAATGTCAGATATTCTCAATCATTCCTATAGCAATGTACCCTGTAGAATTGAGGTTGGGTGGAATAGAAGACTAAGGTTCCATTGGAGGGCAATTAAAAGGCAATTGAATTGATTTAATTATAAAGCTTTTAGTCTCCTCACAGGGAGAATGTCCCTAGAAATGATGAAAGGACAAATCCAAGAAATACAAGGACTCAATGTCTCTTGAAAGAGAAAGGAGAGTGGTGAGCTGAAGATAGCGAGGTGAGTGAGGGGTGGCAGAAAAAGCAAATGGAAGAGTTTGGAAGAGAATCTAGGTCAGTGTGTGTGTATCCATTTGAGGATGATGACAGGATATTCTATTTGAGTAAAGATCTTGGAAGTGGATGGAACTATAAAAGTGAAGCTTTAATAAGTAGTTGCGGCTAGAGAGTTACATCTGAATATCATTAATATACGATCAAGTGAGTGGGTGATTTTCTTAAGCACATAGGGAGAGAAGATGAAAGACAATAAACTGATAACTGGGAGGCCATTGATAATATAGGTCATCAAGGAGAAAAGGCAACAAAGAAATCAATGATGATGGTATAATTAATATAATATAAGTCAGTTATTGAGCAATTATTCTGCAGCTGTGATAAGAGTTTTACATTTAATGTGATATAACACAATCTTTAGGCAAAGAGGTAAATTTGGTAGAATCTGGTAAAATATAAAAGCAGTGTCTCAGTTATCAAAAGACATGAATGTCATGATCAGAGGTCTCAAAACAAGATATGGATTAAGATAATTCCTAGGGTCTGACTAAACTGAGTACCACAAACTGGAAAGCCTTCTAAGGAGTGGCAAGGATCTGGAAAGGCAGATTGAAAGCCTCTCTGCTGTTCAATTACTGTGAGAGTCAAAAAAGGTCAAAGAACTCATGTGGGAAAATGAGGCCTTTGTATTGAAATAGACATGATATTACTATGACTGTTTAAGAGTTTACAGATGATCCCCAATAGAGATTACAGGTGATTTATGAATACAATTGCATATGTAATTGTATTCATAAATGTCCTATGGTGGTTCTCATAAAATCAATAAATTGATTATATAGATTTTTCCATAAAATAAATAATACTAAGAATAATAATCTATCACACATTTAGACTTATAATAACCAAATGATTCTATTAGCTTTGACGCTTACAACAAACCTTCAAGATAGATCTCATGACATGATTTTATAGTTAAAAATACTGAGATCTGGACTGTGTAAGTAATTTTTCCAGCTCACCTAGCTGTAATTGCCAGAAACAGGCATCTGGACCAGAGCTGCATTGTCTCACAGCATCACTCTTTTCCTCTGGTCCATACTGCTTTCTGCAGGATTTTGTTATCTACCTCTCTGCTCCTGAACATAGAAATAAAAGATATGTAATCCATACCAACAAAACCATTGCATACAATTCTCTTTTAACGATTTTTTCATTAACCTGAAATATTGGAGAACTTGTCTCAAAATATTTGGCAGTTTGATGGTTTTGATCCCTAAAAGGTTGTCCATGTTATAAAAATGACAAAGACACTCAAGATTAATACCATTTTCTTTATGGTGCCCCTGGTTCCATAGATAATAAACAACTAATGCCACAAATGTGAGTTATGCTCCGGAATGATAGGAAGAGATCAGTTTAAGATGTGAAGAATGAGAGAGTAAACTCTCTCCTGACAGATGGATTGTTTTCATGTTTTTATAATATCCACACAATTTCCATCTGAGGTCATTTTTAATTTACACCACACTTTATCTCTCTTGATCCACCTTTTTCTCAAGGTATGCTGCGCTGAGGTTTTGTTTTTGTTATCCCACCCACATGTGGTTGGCCTATACTAACATACACACACCCAGCTTGGGTTGTTTCCAACACAAATACCAATGGTATTCACACTATGGGAAAGAGAGTAGCTTGGTTAGAATTTGATGTGAATGTTAATGTCCAAACCCACATTTACATAGCACAGCTAAATGCTAGAAAAATGAAACGTTGTAGAAATAGAATGCTCAGAAGCTTAGAGGCAAATATATGTTTTCTATTTTGCTGCATAAGAAATATAATTATTATTGCTTCTTAACATCTGCATAGGAAACAGAGAAAAGCACAGCATCATTTGAGGAAGGTCAAAAATTCATAGGCTCTTAATGTGTTTCTCCAACAGTATGTTCTACCTGAAAATACAACCAATCAGTTGTATTATTTTAGTAGATGGATTTCACACACACAGATACACACACACACACCAAACACACCTTATAAAAAGAAGTTAATCTGTGAGTGAACAGTATTCAGAGCTAGTAATGCCACAGGGATTTGTTTACCAATTTTACTTTAAAAATATACACAGAACCGTTAGATATAAAACTTAACTGAGGAGAAACCAGACAGGAAGAAACGTGGGTTTCATACTTAAAAAGCACTTAGGCGGAGGAGAGGGGGAAGATGGAGGAAGAGTAAGACACAGAAATCACTTTCCTTCCCACAGATACACCAGAAATACATCTACACGTGGAACAACATCTACAGAACACCCACTGAACGCTGGCAGAAGACCTCAGACCTCCCAAAAGGCAAGAAACCCCCCACGTACCTGGGTAGGGCAAAAGAAAAAAGAAAAAACAGAGACAAAAAATAGGGACGGGACCTGCACCAGTGGGAGGGAGCTGTGAAGGAGGAAAGGTTCCCACAAACTAGGAACCCCTTTCGCAGACGGAGACTGCAGGTGGTGGAGGGGGAAGCTTCGGAGCCGTGGAGGATAGCACAGCCACAGGGGTGGGGAGGGCAAAGCAGAGAGATTCCTGCACAGAGGATCGGTGCCGACTGGCACTCACCAGCACGAGAGGCTTGTCTGCTCACCCACCGGGTCGGGCGAGGGCTGAGAGCTGAGGCTCGGACTTTGGAGGGCGGATCCCAGGGAGAGGACTGGCAGCATGAACACAACCTGCAGGGGGTTAGTGCACCACGGCTAGCCGGGAGGGATTCCGGGAAAAAGTCTGGAGCTGCCAAAGAGGCAAGAGACTTTCTTTTTTTTTAATTTTATTTATTTATTTCTTTATGGCTGTGTTGGGTCATCATTTCTGTGCGAGGGCTTTCTCTAGTTGCAGCGGGCGGGGGCCACTCTTCATCGTGGTGTGCAGGCCTCTCACTATCGCGGCCTCTCTAGTTGCCGAGCACAGGCTGCAGATGCACAGGCTCAGTAGTTGTGGCTCACGGGCCTAGTTGCTCTGCAGCATGTGGGATCTTCCCAGACCAGGGCTCGAACCTGTGTCCCCTGCATCAGCAGGCAGATTCTCAACCACTGCGCCACCAGGGAAGCCCAGCAAGAGACTTTTTCTTCCCTCTTTGTTTCCTGGTGCACAAGGAGTGGAGATTAAGAGAGCTGTCTAAAGGAGCTCCAGAGACGGGCAAGAAATGCTAAGGCTGCTGCTGCTGCCACCAGGAAGCCTGTGTGTGACCACAGGGCACTATCCACACCTCCCCTCCCAGGAGCCTGTGCAGCCTGCCACTTCCAGGGTCCTGTGATCCAGGGACAATTTCGCCGGGAGAACACATGGCACGCCACAGGCTGGTGCAACGTCACGCTGGCCTCTGCTGCCACAAGCTCACCCCATATCCATAACCCTCCCTCCCCCTGGCCTGAGTGAGCCAGAGCCCCTGAAGCAGCTGCTCTTTAACCCAGTCCTGTCTGAAGGAAGAACAGACACCCTCCAGCGACCTACACTTAGAGGCAGGGCCAAATCCAAAGCTGAGGCCCAGCAGCTGTGTGAACAAATAAGAGAAAGGGAAATTTCTCCCAGCAGCCTCAGGAGCAGTGGATTAAATCTCCAAAATCAACATGATTACCCTGCATCTGTGGAATACCTGAATACACAACGAATCAGCCCAAATTGAGGAGGTGGACTTTGAGAGCAAGATGTATTATTTTTTTCCATTTTCCTCTTTTTGTGAGTGTGTATGTGTATGCTTCTGTGAGAGATTTTGTCTGTATAGCTTTGCTTTCACCATTTTTCCTAGGGTTATGTCCATCCAGTTTTGTTTTGTTTTGCTTTTTACTTAAAAAAAATTTGTTCTTTTAATAATTATTTTTTATTTTAATAATTTTATTTTATTTTATCTTACTTTATATTATTTTATTTTATCCTCTTTTTTTGTTTCTAATTTTTCTGCCTTTTATTCTGAGCAGTGCGGATGAAAGGCTCTTGGTGCTACATCCAGGAGTCAGTGCTGTGCCTCTGAGGTGGGAGAGCCAACTTCAGGACACTGGTACACAAGAGACCTCCCAGCTCCATGTAATATCAAATGGCAAAAATCTCCCAGAGATCTCCATCTCAACACCAACACCCAGCTTCACTCAACGACCAGCAAGCTACAGTGCTGGACACCCTATGCCAAACAAATAGCAAGACAGGAACACAACACCGGTGACCCATTAGCAGAGAGGATGCCTAAAATCATAATAAGTCCACAGATACCCCAAAACACACCACCGATGTGGACCTGCCCACCAGAAAGACAAGATCCAGCCTCATCCACCAGAACACAGGCACTAGCCCCCTCCAACAGGAAGCCTACACAACCCACTGAAACAACTTTAGTCACTGGAGACAGACATCAAAAATAACGGGAACTATGAACCTGCAGCCTGCAAAAGGAGACCCCAAACGCAGTAAGATAAGCAAAGTGAGAAGACAGACAAACACACAACAGATGAAGGAGCATGACAAAAACCCACCAGACCTAACAAATGCAGAGGAAATAGGCAGTCTACCTGAAAAATAATTCAGAATAATGACAGTAAAGATGATCCAAAATCTTGGAAATAGAATAGACAAAATGCAAAAAAACATCTAACAAGGACCTAGAAGAAATAAAGATGAAACAAGCAATGATGAACAATGCAATAAATGAAATTTAAAATACTCTATAAGGGACCAATAGCAGAATAACTGAGGCAGAAGAAATGCAATAAATGAAATTTAAAATACTCTATAAGGGACCAATAGCAGAATAACTGAGGCAGAAGAACGGATAAGTGACCTGGAAGATAAAATAGTGGAAATTACTACTTCAGAGCAGAATAAAGAAAAAAGAATGAAAAGAACTGAGGACAGTCTCAGAGACCTCTGGGACAATATTAAGTGCACCAACATTTGAATTATAGGGTTCCAGAAGAAGAAGAGAAACAGAAAGGGACTGAGAAAATAGTTGAAGAAGTTAGAGTTGAAAAACTCCCTAATATGGGAAAGACAATAGTTAATCAAGTCCAGGAAGCACAGAGAATCCCATACAGGATAAATCCAAGGAGAAACATGTCAAGACACATATTAAACAAACTATCAAAAATTAAATACAAAGAAAGCATATTAAAAGCAGCAAGGGAAAAGCAACAAATAACACACAAGAGAATCCCCATAAGCTTAACAGCTGATCTTTCAGCAGAGACTCTTCAAGCCAGAAGGGAGTGGCAGGACATATTTAAAGTGATGAAGGAGAAAAACCTACAACCAAGATTACTCTACCCAGCAAGGATCTCATTCAGATTTGATGGAGTAATGAAAACCTTTACAGACAAGGAAAAGCTGAGAGAGTTCAGCACCACCAAACCAGCCTTACAACAAATGCTAAAGGAACTTCTCTAGGCAAGAAACAGAAGAGAAGGAAAAAACCTACATTAATGAACCCAAAACAATTAAGAAAATGGGAATAGAAACATACATATTGATAATTACCTTAAATGTAAATGGATTAAATACTCCCACCAAAAGACACAGACTGGCTGAATGGATACAAAAACAACACCCATATATATGCTGTCTACAAGAGACCCACTTCAGACCTAGGGACACATACAGACTGAAATTAAGGGGATGGAAAAAGATATTCCATGTAAATGGAAACCAAAAGAAAGCTGGAGTAGCAATTCTCATATCAGACAAAATAGACGTTAAAATAAAGACCATTACGAGATAAAAAGAAGGACAGTACATAATGATCAAGGGATCGTTCCAAGAAGAAGATATAAAAATTGTAAATATTTATAGTCCCAACATAGGTGCACCTCAATACATAAGGCAGATACTAACAGCCATAAAAAGGGAAATCAACAGTAACACATTCATAGTAGGGGAATTTAACACCCCATTTTCAAAATGGACAGATCATCCAAAATGAAAATAAATAAGGGAACAAAAGTTTTAAATGATACATTAAACAAGACCATCAATCTTAATTGATATTTATAGGATATTCCATACAAAAACCACAGAATACACATTTTTCTCAAGGGCTCATGGAACGTTCTCCAGGATAGATCATATCTTGGGTAACATATCAAGCCTTGGTAAATTTAAGAAAACTGAAATTGTATCAAGTTTCTTTTCCAACCACAACACTGTGAGACAAGATATCAATTACAGGAAAAGATCTGTGAAAAATACCAACACATTGAGGATAAACGATACACTACTTAATAACCAAGCGATTACTGAGAAAATCAAAGAGGAAATGAAAAAATACCCAGAAACAAATGACAATGGAGACACTATGACCCAAAACCTATGGGATGCAGCAAAAGCAGTTCTATGAGGGAAGTTTATAGCAATAAAATCCTACCTTAAGAAACAGGAAACATCTCGAATAAACAACCTAACCTTACACCTAAAGCAAATAGGGAAAAAAGAACAAAAAGAAACCCCAAAGTTAGCAGAAGGAAAGAAATCATAAAGATCAGATCAGAAACAAATGAAAGAGAAATGAAGAAAATGATCACAAAGATCAATAAATCCAAAAGCTGGTTTTTTGAGAAGATAAACAAAATTGATAAACCATTAGCCAGACTCATCAAGAAAAAAAAGGAGAAGACTCAAATCAATAGAATTAGAAATGAAAAAGGAGGAGTAACAACTGACACTGCAGAAATACAAAAGATCATGAGAGATTACTACAAGCAACTCTATTCCAATAAAGTGGAAAACCTGGAAGAAATGGACAACTTCTTAGAAAAGCACAACCTGCCAAGAATGAATCAGGAAGATATACAAAATATGAACAGACCAATCACAAGCACTGAAATTGAAACTGTGATTAAAAATCTTCCGACAAACAAACGCCCAGGACCAGATGGCTTCACAGATGAATTCCATCTTACATTTAGAGAAGAGCCAACACCTATCCTTCTCAAACTCTTCCAAAATATAGCAAAGGGAGAAACACACCCAAACTCATTCTACGAGGCCACCATCACCCTGATACCAAAACCAGACAAAGATGTCACAAAGAAAACTACAGGCCAATATCGCTGATGAACATAGATGCAAAAATCCTCAACAAAATACTAGGAGACAGAATCCAACAGCACATTAAAAGGATCATACATCATGATCAAGTGGGCTTTATTCTAGGAATGCAAGGATTCTTCATTGTATGCAAATCGATCAACGTGATACACCATATTAACAAATTAAAGGAGAAAAAACCTATGATCATCTCAATAGACACATAGAAAGCTTTCAAAAACATTCAACACCCATTTATGATAAAACCCTGCAGAAAGTAGGCATAGAGGGAACTTTCCTCAACATAATTAAGGCCATATATGACAAACCCACAGCCAACATCCTTCTCAATAGTGAAAAACTGAAACCATTACCACTAAGAGCAGGAACAAGACAAGGTTGCCCACTGTCACCACTCTTATTCAACATAGTTTTGGAACTTTTAGCCACAGTAATCAGAGAAGAAAAGGAAATAAAAGGAATCCAAATTGGAAAAGAAGTAAAGCTGTCACTGTTTGCAGATGACATGACACTATACATAGAGAATCCTAATGATGCTACCAGAAAACTACTAGAGCTAATCAATGAATTTGATAAAGTATCAGGATACAATATTAATGCACAGAAATCTCTGGCATGCCTATACACTAATGATGAAAAATCAGAAATTGAAATTAAGAAAATACTCCCATTTACCATTGCAACAAAAAGAATAAAATATCTCGGAATAAACCTACCTAAGGAGACAAAGGACCTATATGCAGAAAATTATAAGACACTGATGAAAAAATTAAAGATGATACATATAGATGGAGAGATACACCATGTTCTTGGCTTGGAAGAATCAACATTGTGAAAATGACTCTACTACCCAAAGCAATCTACAGATTCAATGCAATCCCTATCAAACTATCACTGACATTTTTCACAGAACTAGAACAGAAAAATTCACAATTTATATTGAAATACAAAAAAACCCGAATAGCCAAAGCAATCTTCAGAATGAAAAACTGAGCTGGAGGACTCAGGCTCCCTGACTTCAGACTCTATTACAAAGCTACAGTAATCAAGACAGTATGGTACTGGCACAAAAATAGAAATATAGATCAATGGAACAGGATGGAAAGCCCAGAAATAAACACACACTTATGGTCACCTTATCTTTGATAAAGTAGGTAGGGATGTACAGTGGAGAAAAGACAGCCTCTTCAATAAGTGGTGATGGGAAAATTGGACAGGTACATGTAAAAGTATGAGATTTGAACACTCTCTAATACAATACACAAAAATAAGCTCAAAATGGATTAAAGACCTAAATGTAAGGCCAGAAACTCTCAAACTCTTAGAGGAAAACATAAGCAGAACACTCTATGACATAAATCACAAAACAATCCTTTTTGACCTACCTCCTAGAGAAATGGAAATAAAAACAAAAATAAACAAATGGGACCTAATGAAACTTAAAAGCTTTTGCACAGCAAAGGAAGCCATAAACAACACCAAAGGACAACCCTCAGAATGGGAGAAAATATTTTCCAATGAAGCAACTGACAAAGGATTAATCTCCAAAATTTATAAGCAGCTCACGCAGCTCAATAACAAAAAAAACAACTGAATCCAAAAATGGGTAGAAAACCTAAACAGACATTTCTCCACAGAAGATATACAGATTGCCAACAAACACATGAAAAAATGCTCAACAACATTAGTCGTTAGAGAAATGCAAATCGAAACTACAATGAGATATCATCTCACAGCAGTCAGAATTGCCATCGTCAAAAAATCCAGAAACAATAAATGCTGGAGAGGGTGTGGAGAAAAGGGAACTCTCTTGCACTGCTGGTGGAAATGTGAATTGCTACAGCCACTATGGAGAATAGTATGGAGGTTCCTTAAAAAACTACAAATAGAACTACCATATGACCCAGCAATCCCACTACTGGGCATATACCTTGAGAAAACCATAATTGAAAAAGAGTCATGTACCGCAATGTACATTGCAGCTCTATTTACAATAGCCAGGTCATGGAAGCAACCTAAATGCCCATCAACAGACGAATGGATAAAGAAGATGTGGCACATATATACAATGGAATATTACTCAGCCATTAAAAGAAACGAAATTGAGTTATTTGTAGTGAGGTGGATGGACCTAGAGTCTATCATACAGAGTGAAGTGAGTCAGAAAGAGAAAGAGAAATGCTGTATACTAACACATATATATGGATCTAAGAAAAAAATAAATGTCATGAAGAACTTAGGGGTAAGATGGGAATAAAGACACAGACCTACTAGAGAATGGACTTGAGGATATGGGGAGGGTGAAGGGTAAGCTGTGACAACGTGAGAGAGTGGCATGCACATATATACACTACCAAACGTAAAGTAGATAGCTAGTGGGAAGCAGCCACATAGCACAGGGAGATCAGCTCGGTGCTCTGTGACTGCTTAAAGGGGTGGGATAGGGAGGCTAGAAGGGAGGGAGACACCAGAGGGAAGAGATATGGGAACATATCTACATGTATAACTGATTCATTTTGTTATAAAACAGAAACTAACACACCATTGTAAAGCATTTATGCTCCAATAAGGATGTTAAAAACAAAAAAACACCGAGGTGAATTCACACTTCCTCAAATTCAAAACCAAGGAGAATCCTGGGTAGTGAACAAGGTGAAATTAGGGTAGAGCTGAGACGATGGGTGATTTATTCATGGGCTGATGGATGGGAAGTATATTTTAAAAGGATAAACAATAGTAAGGACAAAGTGGCACATTAATTCACAGGCAGTTTGTGCTGGGTGGTTGTGTTGTCATGTATGTTTTAGGTCAGCAGCACCTCCCCAGCCTCAAGTTACTATTACATGACATTTTAATACATGCACATATACTTCTGAATTCTTTGTCCCTGACCACAAGAATTTCATGTTGAGTGTATGTGGATTTGGGGTCATTCTGGTTGAGGATAATTAGAAAAAGATGGAACTAGGAGATGGGGAGGGGAAAGGAGGCAAAACAGCAGGACAAAGGATTTTGTCAAAGCAGCCGTGGAGAGATAAAGGAAGCCCTGTGCTCAGAATCCTTTCACGGGAAGCAAGCTAAGACATATGTAAAATGGATTGGTAGAGCCAGGTCACAGCACTCTTCTGGCATGAGGGACCTTAGACTGGGAAGTTAAGGTCCTGGATCCCTGCTATTAGCCAAGGAGGGTTGACAAACACCTACTTCACTGTGTCAGACTAAATGGGTTAAAAATGGCTACATGAAACTTGTTTTCATCTTGAGTATTCAAATTACATTATGTCTCTGAATAGAATCAAATGCTGAAGTCATCATTAAAAAGGCAGTAAATAATTGCATGGATGGTCAGACTCTGCAGAGGAGAAAGCTTCTTAGCTCATTCACGCACAATGTCTGCAACGGAGCAGAATCTCTAGGCATTTCATTTCAACCACAGGAGGAAGGAAAGAATGGCAAACTGAAATTAATTGTAGAATATTAATTACTGCCTATGTAAGGTGCATCAAATAATGTTTCTATGCTTTGCATCTGTAGGTAGTCTGTATAATTTTATTGTCATGAATAGTAAAAATTTTAAAACAAACCTTCATTAAAGAGGTTAACCTGGAAACTCTCTCCTCAGCCACTCTTAAGGCAAGTATTGCAAACTTGGGCACCTTCTGACTCAGCCAGGGAAAACAAGTGAAGGATGCCTCTTACTCTTGATTGGAGTGTGATAGAGTGACAGAGATTTTTATAAACTTCAGAGAAAATGCACCATTAAAAAAAAAATTCAATTTTCTTAAACCACATTGTAAGCCAAAGAAATAGGTCTGCAGACCACAGAGAGATTTCTGTGTGAGCGTTTCAACCTCTTAATATCTTAAATTCCGTAACAGCAAAGTATCGTATCATAGGGGTTTTCAAGATTCTTGTGAGGGGAAAGAGCATGTTAAAATGAAAATGCAAACAGACCAGAACCTTGAATTTAAGAAAACATGTGTTTTCCTGTACTTGTGGCTTTCAACCTTCAACGTCTGATGTTATTTCTCTTTTCTAAATACTTCATGCTGATGTTTTTGTTGTATTTGATAAGTGTCAATATTTGAGAGGAAGTTCATGACAATGAGAGCCACCTTGGTGTGGCTTAATCAAAATGAATCCTGGGGGACCAGAGTATTGGATTTGTAAATTAAAAACACAAACAAGGAATATCTATAAATTTTGTCAGGTTAAAAATTCACTTATTGAACAACATTATTGTATAATTGTACTTTTATAATAACTTTGTATATATATGTATGCATAAAAATATATCCAGAAGGACATAAACCAAAATGATAAAACAAAACAAAAAATAAATAAATAAAAACACAAACATATACACACATGAATACATAAACCACACTCAAACAGAAGTCCACCATCATACACACACATGCACACACAGAAGTACAAACTCACACATACATAACTGCACAAACATATATGCACATGCAAATACACAAACACACACACATGCAAACACACACAAATACATTAACACATACATATGCAGGCATACAGAAATGCAGAAACTCATTTGGGCTTTTTGTCAGATTGTCTTAAAGGGATATAGACTCCCGTGAGAGAATTTTTTGAGATCTCTGGTAAAGATGAGCCAAACTTTGTTCTAATATGGCTCAGAGCCTGCCTAGACCTCACTCCACATTACTTGCTCAGTTAATTTGTACCAACTGACCTGTACTTATTTTGACTTTACCTGCAGCTGAAAAACATAAGCTTCTGCTGTTTTTTAAAATTTATTTATTTTTATTGAAGCATAGTTGATTTACAATGTTGTGTTAGTTTCAGGTGTAGAGCAAAGTGATATATATATAATACATATACATATATATATATATATATATATTCTTTTTCAGATTCTTTTCCCTTATAGGTTATTACAAAATATTGATTATAGTTGTCTGTGATATACAGTAGGCCCTTGTTGGTAATCTATTTTATATATCATATTGTGTATATGTTAATCCCAACTCCTAATTTGTTCCCCTCTCCCAGGGAGATATGGGTCTTGCCTCTGTTTTTTTTTTTTTTTTTTTTTTTTTTTTTTT
>NW_020173953.1:223685-238767 GCF_003031525.2 Neophocaena asiaeorientalis asiaeorientalis
GTACATCTCTAATACATCTGGATTTCTCTTTCAAATAACAAAAATGCCATTTCAAATAAAAACAAAAATTCACCAGTCCCCTCTTAAAATATGTGGAAAGACACAAAAAGCCACCTTTCGTATGATTTCATTTACAGGAAACATCCAGAATAGGTAAAGAAACAGAGAAAGAAAGAGGATTGGGGTTGTCAGGGTCTGGGAGAGGGAGGAATGGGGAGTGCTTGCTTTGGATATATGGTTTTATTTTGCAGGAATGAAATAGTCTGAAACTAGACTATGGTGATGGTTGCACAGCACTGTGAATGTACTTAATGCTCCTGAATTGCACAATTTAAAATTTAAAAAGCTTAAATTTTATTACTTTGTACTTAAAACATAAAGTACAGGGTGCTATAAATAATGTGAAAGAAAAGGACCACAAAGGTTGTGTATATGTGCCTGTGTGTGTCTGTGTATGTATGTGAGAGATAAAGAAGGAGAGACAGAGAAACTGAGTAGTGTAGCAAAGATGGTAAAATCTTAACAATTGGGGAATCTGGGTGCAAGAGATAAGACAGATATTTTTGTATTGTTCTTGCAAATTTACTATCAAGTTTTCATTTCTTGGAAAGACTACGAGAGAACAGAAGTAGCAACCTAAAGAGAAGTAGTAGTCTATGCACATGTGTAAAGTTTATTATGTTTCATGTTAATGTGGTCTAAATAGATTACTTGAAAGGCTGAAATGTTAATGAGGAAAAACCTAACAGTAAGCACATATCATTTTGCTACAGATTGCATTTCTCTCACAAAATGTGGCTGGCTTGACATTTAAAAGAAGGAAACTGCATTGAATATGTATTTGGTTTGAACCAGCTAGATTAGCTTAGATACTTATAATATCTAGTTACTACAATAATTTGCCTTTTTTCTTCTAAATGGAAAAATAACAACGTTGTATAGCCATGTTTTCTAAATTTTAGGGTATGCCGTGGTATTTCTGCTGAACAGATGTTTTCTTGTTTGCATGTAAAATGGATCTGTTAAAATTTTATAACATGCAGCATTTCATGTTTTCCAAATAGACTTGTTTCAGTGATTTGACGAAAACTTTAGCTAATTTGCCAGAAGTATTTTTCTGAGTGCCAAAAATTTCCATCTCTCTGTGACATTCTTTCTGTCCCTCCTTCAGATTGTGCACAAATGGCAGGACCCCCACACTGTTTGCAATCTTGCCCCCCTTTCTCAGATGGTTCCTAATTAGAGCTTTAGTCCGGGGTTGAATGTGATCGTCTCAATCATTTTTCCATTTCCCAAAGAGACTATTATTCTCATAAAATGCTTATTAGAGAAGGCATTGGGGATTCAGAACAATTTTACTTTTTGCTTATCTTCCAAGGACCATGAGATCAGGATCCAGATGTTCTGACTTAGACAAGGGCAGAGTTATTCCCTGGCAAAGCAAAAATGAGGTTCTGCATATAAGAGAGAAAAAAGGATGGAGATGTACATGCCTGAAAGACTCAGATGTACATGCTTGGCCATTTCTTATATATTCATTGAGAGAGTAAACATGAAGAAATGCTGAGAGGTCCTTTGACTCTAACTACTGTGAATGCAGTTGAAAAATAAACAAGGATTACATCACAAATTAAAATAAATGTAGCTGGGTCATTGAGAAAATAGGCTGTTGTATTTCATGCATTAAAGAAGGTTTAGGTCAGAGTAGTAGCAGAGAAAGGTTTTAAGTGACATTCCCCTTTCTGAGGCATCCTGGACTCCCTTCTTTCTCATTTTTGTGTTCCTGAGACTCCTTATTTCTGAGTTTTTCCTGTCTTTGCATAAATAAAATGCTATTAGAAAATAGCCCTGCTTATTTCTTTCTTTACTTCTTTTCTTTGTTTCTCCACACCTCCCAAATACATTTTGCTTAAGTTGAGGAAATATTACAAGAAGAAAAATAAAAATCATGTTCTAGTAAAATTTTTGAAGAATTAATACAACTATTATTAAAATATTTACCATCCTTTCTAATTGAGTTCCTTAATGTCCCCTTTTTTGTTCATTCATTTCCCCATATACACTATTCATCACACCAGTTAGGTTTAGATCCAATGCCTTGTTAGGAAGTTAACCCTGCCCAAGATGTTACCCGAGCACATTATAATTTCAATTAAGCTGTTTGATGGAAAAATACTTCATTAAATTTCAAAACAAAGACTAAAAATGGTATGATTTCAATGGCTTGTAAGAAAAATAATTTTACACATGCATATGCAAATATCCATTATTTTAAACACTGTCTATGACATACCTTTACATATGCTTAAATATGAGAATTTTCCATCTCTAAATGAGACAGAAAAGGCCAAAACAAACAACTTTCTACTAGTGCAAGTCAGCTTGCATGGAAACTTGTCAATCACCATTAGAAGGCTGAGTGGTGCATCCTAATTAGTGTGGGTGCCTTTTTGCCCTCTTGTCAATTCCCAGATGAGGAAATGGCTTATTGATTCTGAGTTTTTTTTTTTTTCAGCTTAGAGGTCATTACATATGAAGATATCAAAGCTATAAACCATGATGCCCAGGAAGTAAAGCTCAGCTGGCTTTTCCATTTGAAAGAAAATTTCCTTCAAAGAATGCTAACCCCTATCAAAGCTGTCCTGTTCATGCCAGGGAGGTTAGCCTTGGCTAGATCTCCCTCCCTTTCTCTCTCTTTTTCTGTCTCTATATAGATATATCTCACAAGGTATTGTGCAATATAAGTGATATTATATTGTGTATATAATACTGATGGTATTGTATTTGATATTTTCTCTGTATGTTTTACCAGTAATATTATTAACCAGTCCTGGGGATGGTTAAAGATATTCTTTGAAAGAGTTTGTGTGTTGGCCTGAAATTAAGCTTAAACCTCTGCTTCTTCCTAATTCATACTATTTCAGAGTTTGGAAAAACATTATTGATTCCATAATCTACTTGTCATCAATGGGGGAAAGAATCTCCATTACAATGTTTCTGACAGGTGTTCACCCTACCTCTGCTTGATATAGTCTTTGAAGTCAAAGACTTGGGTTTACATCTTGACTGTCCTCTCCAGCTTTGGGGTGTTGACAACCCTCTGAGTCTATTTTCCTCGTCTAAATGAGGGTAATACTAACCATGTCTTTATGTTTGTGGAAATGTGATGATGTAGTATATACAACATCCTGATTATGGAGACCAGCACAAGTTGATTAATTAATACAAGTTTCTTTATCTACACCTTCCACTTCTGCGAAGCCCATTAACTTTCAAATCAGCATGTTCCATTGCTGAACTGGTATATAGTTGTTATTTATTTTTTAAAATTTTACAGTACACCTTTCTTTTTTTTCTCATCTGTGCTTCTCAGTGTGGTTTTGAGCTCTCCAGAAGTAGTCTCTATCTACTCCTATAGGTCAGTAGGGGTTATCTCAAGATAGTAGAATAACTCTGTTATTTTCTAGGCTATGTATTCTCAGTTCCTTTAACTACCATTGAATTGATAAAGCTTCTGAACATTTTAACTATCCAGTGCTCTCCTGCTGGACAGAATTAAATGGATGAATCTTCCTCCTTCCCAAACCATCCACATTTATCACTCAGAATTACTGATACTATATTTTTATTCATGTATGCTTTATTAAATATTTTACCTTATATTGAATTTTCAATCACTTAAAACAATAGTCAGTTTCATGGAAGAATTCACTGGAATTGCATTACACATCTTTCTTATCAGAGCTACACAAAGCCAAGCAGATGTTCTACATCTAGCTCTAAACAGATGTTGGTCGCCCATGTAATTGTAACATCCTCTGGTTAGTATGACAGATTGTTTAAACCAATTAATGAAATGTATAATTATACACATTTTATCACTCTATAGGATAAAAACATATTTTCAGCAAACATCTTTCTTTAGTCAGTAAGCAATTGCCTTCCCTTTTCTTAGGTTTGATGTGAAAGTGGCCAGGTTGACGTTTAATCCACTAAAGAAAAAAACTAGAGATGAAGGTGAGGGGCAACTGTACCATTTTATGTGTATTTGCATTCAATGTTGTTAAATACTAGCTCTGATTCTACTCTTCTGTTAATGCCAACTCTACCTGGGTCTAGATGAGGTATCAGTTATGATCTGCTTTTGGTTATGATGGGAAGAATAATGTTAAAACTGGAGTTCATATTTAAACTCAATATATATACTAAATTATTATAAATCAAATGGTAATAATCATTTTAATATTAGAATACTAAACCTCTAACAATGTATTCAAGTAATTGTATAATATATATGAAAAAAGTTATGGAAGGGTAAAGTGTGTATCTTTTAAAATATAATTATAATAAAAATAGTGGTGCTGAAAGTCTAATTTCATAAAAAATTGGGCTTGTGCTAAGTAGTATGCTTCACCTATTCTTTACAATAAGCACCAAGAGCTCAAGCATAGTACTTCTTTTTTTTTTTTTTTTTTTTTACGTGTCCCCTGCATCGGCAGGCTGACTCCCAACCACTGCACCACCAGGGAAGCCCCATAGTACTTCTTAAGTTAAACTTAGAAATGAAGATTAAGATAGGTTTGATAAAGAAAACTCCTTTACATTTATTAAACAAAAGCATCCTAGATGAATCATACTCCAGGACTCCAAAAACAAACACACAAAAAGCAATAAAATATATATTTGTCTACCTGATCCCAAAATAGTTAACGTTCTTTTTAAAAATTTATAAATAACAGAAGCTATCATGAACAATGCCTTATTGTTTCACTCCTTGCCTCATCAACTGGTTTCTTTGATGTTCCTCATGAGGAATTTTAGTGTCATTCCAATTTCATGTGAGAGAGGAAGCATATTTGAAAAATATGTGCTCACCCTGTTTCATTTGCTCTTCTGGACAAAGCGTCCTGATTTTCCTCCATTGCTCACCATCCCCACATATCCTCAGTCCACAGGACTTGGATGCAGTTGATTCCACAGAGCATCCCTTTGAGAGAATGTGACCCTGATACTGACATCAGAACTTTGCAGCCCCTTGATCACAGTGATTTTTCCGAAATAGACATGGTACTCAACACAGTGCAAGGAGACTCAATTGCTAGACTTTAGAGAACTGTTAGAAAAAGAATATTATCCTTTCTACTCAAAGATCATAAAAAGATAGGGTGTATTTCATTTTGCAGGAATCTTGTCACTAGGAATGGAAAGCCTGCAGGAAAATGGAGCAAACAGAAAAGGTTCACAATGTAGAGCCAAGACATAGAATGAAACTGAAGCTTGAAAGTCTTAATTGTCCCTCCCCCCTCACTCCAGCTGTCTTGATAAACTCTGCCTTTATTTTTGTTGGTGATTTTTTCTTAAGATGATTTGAGTTGAATTTTCTATTAATTGTAATGGAAGGAAGCCTAACATACAAGTTAATTCAACTTGGAAAACTTGAAATCACTTATCCCAGTGACACTGGAAAACCCGGCAGGATTTTGCCAGCTTATTCATGCCAAAAGGCTTGATGCCTTTAGATATGACACCAGTTCCTTTATAGAGATAGATCTCTCCATTGTGTACTTACCTCTTTTGTAGGACTGGGTCTGTAAACGGAACCTTCTCCTAAGTATCCACTGGTATTTTCTAAGAATGCTTATTCTTCTTTAAGACTGGAGGACTGAACAAGTTCTAGAACTAAATTAATGGAAACATTGTTCTGCTAGGTATTTAATAAACTTTATCCTTGGAACTGGAATCTTTCTTATAAGAAAAGGGCTTATATACGGCCTCTAAGGTTTTAACTGATCGATCAGGCTGATGACTTTTATTGTAACTGCCTAATGCCTTTGTATATATTAAAAATACATTGGAAAACTCTTTTATGCCACAACTTCTTAGAATTGACCAAGCCTGGATTACCTCCTTCTGTGTTGTCTTCCTTTAAAGATGTAACGTCATGTGGAAATCATGTCCACTTTTTCTATTTCTAAATCATGACATATGATTGCAATGTAGGTTGCTAGATTTCAAAATCAAATTATAAAAAAATATTGCAACACATACATTTTGTATACAAATATTTTTAAATAAAATAATAATGAATAGTGCAAGTCATCCCACCACTGGTAATATTTTTCTAATTTTCTAGCATGTCATTAAATTAAAATTTAATATAATTGTATTACACATATTTCTTTATAACCTGCTTTTTTACAAGCAATATATCATGAAGATATTTTATGTCAATACAAATAATTTTGCATTATCATTTAAACACTTGCATTGTACTTTCTTGAGGAAAGTACTTTTTTAAAATAACCAGTTTGCTATTGTTCAGCATATCTGGTAACAATGATAAACCTAAGATCTTCCCTGGTTGGTAGAGGGGTTAAGAATCCACTTTCCAATGCAGAGGACATGGGTTTGGTCCCTGGTGGGGGAACGAAGATCCCACATGCTGCTGGACAACTAAGCCCACATGCTGCAACTACTGAGCCTGCACACCATGACTGGAGAGCCTGCATGCCGCAACTACAGAGCCCACATGATCTGGAGCCTGCATGCCACAACTAGGGAGCCCACACACCACAACTAGAGAGAAACCCGTGTGCCACAACTTGAGAGCATCCTGTGCGCTGCAACAAAAAATCTTGAGTGCTACAAGTAAGACCCGATGCAGCCAAAAATAAATAAATAAATATTTTAAAAGAAAAATGATAAACCTAATACTAATTGCAGGCTACCATTTGTAGCAAACACTGTCAGTGCTCCACACTGGGTCTCTCTGATTGCTCTCCTGGGAATATATGCCCCTGCACTTTTCTGTATGTTTTGGGTCTAAAGACATATGCTCACAGACTTCCTCAGAGGACAGTTCTTAGGCTCCTGGAGCCCTTTATCCACAGGCAGAGTGAATTGAAGACCTGGGCATTTACTTCCCTCTGGTGTAATATTTAGTACAATCAAGGACTGGCCCAGAAAATGACAAAGTCCACATTCTTGACTCAGGACAAACCTGAGGCATAATTCACGCTCCAGAGTCCCTCTGTAGGATCAAGGTGGAATGGAATTTTCCTGAAAACATACACTTGCTTGGGCTTCCTCTGCTCCCTTCAGACCTCCCTCGGGAGCACTTTCTGAATGAATCTCTTACAACTGAACCTTCATCTTTACAACTATTTTTTTTAAATTAATTAATTAATTAATTATTTTGGCTGCGTTGGGTCTTCATTGCTGCACGCAGGCTTTCCCTAGTTGCAGAGAGAGAGGGCCACTCTTCGGTGTGGCGTGCAGGCTTCTCATTGCGGTGGCTTCTCTCCTTGCGGAGCATGGGCTCTAGGCACACGAGCTTCAGTAGTTGTGGCACTCGGGCTCTGTAGTTGTGGCTCATGGTCCCTAGAGTGCAGGCTCAGTAGTTGTGATGCACGAGCTTAGTTGCTCCGCAGCATGTGGGATTCTCCTGGGCCAGGGCTCAAATCCGTGTCCCCTGCATTGGCAGGTGGATTCTTAACCACTGCACCACCAGTAAAGTGCCTTTACAACTACTTCTAATGAAGCTGACCCAAGACACCAGTAAGGATTTTTCAGTAGCATTTTCCATTTAGGAAGGAGCATTGTGGTTCCAAACACTTGAAAAGGATTAGTAGAAAAGTTAAGATATATCAAAACTTATTTATAATAAAGATATGATAAAGCTTCTATTATTTATCTAGAAGGCATATCTATTTTGTCTCTCAAAAAGAAAATACATAAAGCAAGTAAATTCTAGAATAAATAAAATATTAATGTTTTAATCAAAATATTAAGGTTTTCATATATTTCAGTAAGTTCTTTTGTTTAATTTATTATTCACAGATTTAATGGTTATTTGATAACCTCTCTCTGGCTTTTTGGTAGTTAGCACAATCCATAGCTAGAAAGAACCTAAAGAATGAATGGATTCTCCAGTCATTCATCCATCCATCCTTTTATTTGATTGTAATAGAATATCTAATATGCTAATATCTAGGCATAAAATATATTAAAAAAATGGAACCTGACTTCATGGTCTTCAATCTTTAGAGGTTGTTGGATATATAAGTAGATGATTATAGGACACTGTGATAATATCACTATAATATTATAAAACATTACTATCTATTGTTCATGGAGATATGCACACATATGAATGAAGCAAGGGAGGAGAACATAAAGGACTTCAGTAAAATTATTTTTAATAATATGAAGAGAGGCCAAAATATGAATATTTTGTTTACTCTAAAAATGAATACTCAGGACATTATTGCATTGTCTTTGTTCTTTGAATGATTTTCTTTTTTAAGGTCTTAAGATATCATCAATGAAAGAATGATTAGTTTTTCTGGGGTGGGGATTTATTAATGCTCAGATTAGTTGTCAAGAAGACTCAAGTAGGATACACATGTGGACATTCTGAGGGAACACATAGTGTGAGCAAGGACACAGATTTGGAATTTTTAGTGGGATGGTGGGTAATTTGGTGTAACAGGAATTAGATGGTTAAAATTAAACTATAATAATGAAAACACAGCAAGATCTTGCACAAAGCAGGTGGAAAAACCCGATGACTACTACAAAAAATCTAATATAACATTCTCATGTTTGGTTGTGTAACGCAGAGCCTTCTAGATGATGACAGTTACACAATGAGGACATACACTGTAAAGCATGGAATAAAGTGTTTGGCCCTGGGATGACATATATTTGCATCTACCTTGGGTCCTAAGATATTATTGTGCATGGTTGTTTTCCTAAACCTGGAATATTGTGATTCTATTTCAAAATATGGATAGCTGATTTCATATATTTTGAAATTTTATCACTTACTAACAGTTACCAAAATTACTGTCCAATTTGAATTTGGGGAAAGAATTTGTTCCACCTCCCCCAAACCCCCAAACAACGTTAATGTTAAATTTGTAGGCTTCCTGGAACCCCAGGATCTCTGGATAAACTGTGATCATATTTGTAATTCTCTTTGTTTTATGAAGAATTTTTGATCAAACTTCTCCTTGAATCAACAGTGTTCCTGATTTTAAAAATGTGTTAAACTTTGCTCAATCTCTATACACAAAATTTTATAATTAAATAACTATCTGTTAATATGGTTAATATTGAAAGATAGTAATGATACTCTTTGATATATGTTCCGTTGAAGTTAATACTATGTATTTAAAACATCTTCCAAAGCAAAAGTACTTTAAGAATTATGGCCTTACTTGAATAACTCAGTGCATGCATCTATTTATTTTTAAATAATAGATTTCAGAAAGGGGTCAGGCATCCCATCTAGTATTTTACCAAAGAGGAAATGGATATTCAAATTTGTTAAGTGGTTTGCCCTAATTCAGCAAAAAGATTGCAGTTCGTTACTCTTAAATCTTTACTAGACTGACCCAACCCTCAAAAAGTATTTATCAAACTTTGACCCCAAACATCTTTGGCATGCCTTCTAAGAAGAAGCTTTGGAAAACAGTAAAGGTTTTCTGGAATAATGATGTACTCAGCTTTTTCTTTTTCCAGAAATGTTAGTATATGAAGGAAATGAGTTCCAATATTAGAATTATAATATTTATTTGAAGATATTTAACTTGATTATGTGTTTCTTGAATATTAACCTATAGTAGTTGTGATGACTCAAACATATAAATGCATAACATATTCAAAATTCTCTAAAGGCAGTAGATCATGAAACATTTAAGAAGGGCAGTAGCATGTGTATGCTGGGAAAGACAAAACACATACATACAAAATAAAGAACAATAACATCAAAGTCAAGTAACCAAAAGGAAAGGCATGTAAAGAAGGACTTGAAAAATATTTTAATACAGCACCTTTTCTTTTCAGTTTAATATTTTGGAATGTAACATAAAAAGTAACTTAAAAGTACAAAAAAAGGTATATTTCAAGTATTATGTGATAACTGTCAAATCTTAAAAATGAAGCAATTGACAAACTCTGAGCCAGGTGCAATCAGGGGATAAAAAGAGAGTCAACTGCTGTCTTCAAGGAGATGAATAACTTCATGGAGCAATGAAATAGTAAGAACCATATTTCAGAGTAACTGGCAATTTTGTAATCTCCACAAAACATTTTCTCTGTCTCAGGGTAAGAATATTTTGACATAATAATGAAATTCTGACCATATCACAATATATATTTCTGGTGTTGAAACAAGATAATTAACTGGCTTTGGAAAGAACTTGGGGCGGTTTTTAAACAATCCATGCATAATGACAGGAAAAACTGTGTCGATGAAGACGTAGCATAGGTGGGGAGGAAAAATAAATACAGGGCAAGCTCAGTACCAGAGCTCGCACGTCATGAGGACCCGTGCTGTGAGTCACACATTTCAATAAATAAAGTCTAGTATATTTGTTTTCCAGTGATGTTTAGTGATAAAAGGTAACTTTTAAGGAAAGTTATTATAATTACTATGGGTATTAATTTGTGAAGTGTGAGGTCATCTCTTTCATGTGTCTCTAACATGAGACCATAATGATCCTTTTAAAGGGAAGTATCATTTACCTTTATGAAAAAAGGGGTAACTCTCAGCTTCCACTTTCTGAAGAACTGAAATATTCTTTTTCTCTCTCTCCAAATGGAAGAGTTGGAAGACCTAAGAGGAAGGTTATGAATCTGTAGCAACTTTATCAAATAAAAAAGTCTAACTTGAAAAGTCAATAGGGCAATTTTCCATTTATCAAAATTTTCTGTCTTGACTAAAAACAATTCATTTTTAAGTTTTAAGGTCAGTGCTATATTAAATGACTCACCCATATGTTCTGCTTATAGTTGTCCATATTTTCATTGATTGGATATGTTTCTCTTCCTCAGAACAGCATTGCACTGAGGATGGATGTGGATTCCCTTGGTGTAACACCGAGCTAAACTGAACATAGCATTCTTAGATACTGGCTATGTAGCCCAAAGCCCCTTTGGCTGATGACTGTTACACAAGTAGGACATATACTATAAAACATGGCATAAAGGGTCAACTAAAGGAACCCAAAGCAATCAAAAACATTGAGGTTGCTGAGTAAAAGTACAAACACTTTTATATACTCCTATCTAAACATTTATATACTTAAAATCAATTTCTTTTCTATCTCCTGTCTTTACTTGGAAGCCAAAGACTTTTTTTTTTCTTGAATTTATATAACGTGTGGCATGCTAATTTGAGGACCATTTTGCAAGTTCTTGTGAACAGATTACCCAAGAGAACAACCACCATGTTCCCTAGTGGCTTATATCATAACCAATGGAATTGTACTCTTGGGAGGAGGGAGAAGAAGTAAAAACTTGCTTTTGGACCTGTGGTCATGAAACTATGCTTTGTGGTGGGAACCCACTATTGGGTTTTGTTGTCCAGCATTAACGTGTCCTTTTGTATGCTGAGGAAATTATAGAAAGTCAGGACAAAACAAACTTTCACATCAGCAGATTCTCCAATTCACCAGAAGGATGAATTTTGCATTGGAACAGAATGAGGAGGGAGATGAATCTTCTTTCCCATCCAGTTTGGGGGGAAATGATGAAGCACACTCTTTCCAGGGACACATGATCTTTCTCGGCAGTAGCTTGCTAATGATAATGCCAATTGACAGGGTTGGCTTTCAGCTTGTCTGGAAATATCAAGAGAGTGTTCTCTGAGTGTCTGTGGGTACAATGAATCAGTTTTCCCTCAAAATGCATCCTGGCTTACCCATGCTACATGCTGAGTGCACACATCTGTGTCCCTACACAGAGTCTCCCAGTCTCAAAAGCTGCATTATGTTTGCATTTTTTAGACTATCTCAGAGACACTAAGAATTAGAAGGGCCTGATTATGTACTCTAAGCCTTTCCCTAACAGGAGAATAAAGAGTTAATGCTTTGTGTACCTTTTCTCAGGTGGCTTTAACTTTGAAATAACTTAGCTTCTTATACTTATTTATCTTTAGTTAGGCATAGAGTGCCATATTATCATGTTTTGTTTATTACTTACTGTTCTCTTGTCCCTCCTCATAACTTAGACCTTTAAAGTATCTGTTGATAATTTTCATATTCTCATTTCATGTTTGTAGAGCCAAGTAACCCATGTAAATTACTTTAATCTCTCTTTCTAAAATCAGTCCTCCATGGCCTTAATTATTCTGAGTGGTGCAGTTTGAACTCCTTGAGCCTCGTTTGGCAGAATGATGGCAAGAGAGCTGGCTCGAGATTGTCAGTAGCAAAGTGTTTGCCATGCCACCACCCTTGTCAAAGGCAGGCTTCCTCTAGGCTACTGAGCACTCTGTAGCCCACTGCTCTCTCTTCCCGGCTTTCCCCCAGCCTGAAAATTCCCGCTGCAATCAGCTGATGAGCTCAGAGCTGCAGGGACAGCTTGACAAAACTTTTGAATCTGATTCAGTTCTCCTGTAATGTTGGGACAGTGAATTCTCAGATGGGGCCTAACAACAACCCTGGCTATGCTGACGCTCTGACCAGAACATTTCAACTTAGCTCAGTCATCTTAAAATCAATGACGGTGGCTGGAAAAATTCTTTATGGAAGCCTCTAGATAAAAACAATTCAAAGATATTTTATTTTCCACTGCACATTTCCAGAGCTTTGATTTCCCTGATGAAATGCTCCTTGCTTGTGATATGTTCCCAGATTTACCTAGATTAGAGGAAGATGTCTACTCAGAGGAAGAGAAGTCAAAACACACAAAGATAATTTCACACCATGTTACTATAGTTGATGCTTTCAAAGAGGATGATGCTATATGTCAGAATTTTTAAAGTCACTATCAAGTTAGTTATTTGCATATCTTTTTTGTTTCACCTTAAAAAAAAACTCTAAAAATGTAAGAGAGGAGAAATTGCATGAATTTCTTCTTTTACTGAATACCCACCCTTTTAGCCAAAGGATTTTTATGATGTGGATTTTCATGAGTGAAGAGAAAACAGGAAGCACACAGAATGTTAAGTGATATATTTAAGATATTCATTTTTAAGATTTAGGTTTGGGTGTGTCTGATTTGGGGGTCCAAGTTCAGTTACCTACTACAATTCTGCATCATTATTCCTTATATTTAGGGGCTAACAGGCAAAAAGCAAGGTATCAGGATATCTGGGTTCCTCACCTGAGTCAGTTGGAAAGAATCCAATTCCTAGCTCATTTAGACTATTGGCCAAATTTAGATCTGAAGTTTCCACTTCCTTCTCTGTCGAATGGGGACTGGCCATTCTTTTAGAGTTATCTTTACAGCCCTCCATAGTGGCCACCTACACCTCAGAACCAGCAAAGGCATGCTGGAGTTTGGAAGCTCTCTTTCTCTACTGCCTTCCTCTTTCACCACATCTCTCCAACACCAGCTGGAGAAAATTCTCCACTTTTAAGGACCCATTTGATTTGATGGGACCTCTTAAGGTAATCAGGATAATTTCCCTAATTTTAATGTCTGTAGCCTCAAATTATATCTTTAAAGCCCCTTTTTGCCATGTATCATAAGCTATTCACAGGTTCTAGGCATTCAGGCATTTGGGGGCAGGGAGGGGGGGAGTTGCAATTATTCAACGTAACACACTATACAAAAGTCTCTCATATATATATAATGATCTCCCTATCCTATCATCTATCTATCTATCTATCTCTCTAATATCTATCTGACACATGGTATGGAGAACTGAAAAAAATTATGATGTTGGCTCAAAAAAAACCTGACTCCAAAAATCCCTTCCTCTACCTGATGTTTACTAACGTGACCCTGCTGGGAATTTGATCATGGGGATTTTCTTTATCTTTTCAAAGTTGTGTTTTTCGCTTGTTGATGTATTTCCCTAAACAGGTAATTGGGAAATTGATGAGATGGTCACGGGCATGCCTTTAGTGTTACACCTGATATATGAGAGGGGGCAGTGTATTTTGAATCCAATTTTGTTTGATGGGAACCATCACACACGCTATCTCTTAACAAAAGCTGCTTCATGGCAGTTACCCCAGGTCACTGAGACCAAGCCAGAGCCTGTCATTGTGGGAGTGTGTGTGTTTGGGGGTGGGGGGAGAGATAAGAACCCAGGGGCGGGATCAGCATGGGAAGGAAGCTGGACACTGTCCTCTCTAAGCCTAGCATGTGGGAAACAGCTGGATGCATTAGTTTAACCTTTGTCATTCTTGGCACTGAAAAAGCACATCCAGTTTACACAAAAAGAATTCCCAAATGGAACTTTCACAAAGTTATGGTGAAAAACATTAGGAAAGTGCTGTGAATGAAAGCATGGCATTGATTTTTACCTAGGTTACTCTGCTAAAATCCCATTTCTCTCTCATTGTGCTTACTAAGAGGTCCTTGGAAACATTAAGTGCTCCCAGGGGAAAAGCAAAAATAAGAACAAACAGAATACAATAACCAAAAAAGAAGGAACTGTATTAAAACAGGAGGGGAATCTCATTAATTTTCTTCTAATACTGCTTATAGGTGAAAGAGAAAATTACATTCCTAAGAAACCAAGAGAAGGTGTGGAGATTCTCTGAAAGCAAGTTGCTCACTTCCTTATTCGCCTCAAAAAGTTCACCCAATTGAAAATATCCCACTCTCTGGATAGAGTGTGGTGTTTTACGTTATCATAAATGGACCAAGACGGACCTGTGTACATGGCTCTGGTGAAGGACCCTGCGGGCAGTGGCTGGACATGGTTCTTGAGTTTGTGTAATCTTTCCTCCATCAACATCAGTCAGAAAAGAATATTCATGTAATTAGGATAATTCATCTTGCCTTTAGAAACCTTGGAACAGTAAATGAGGAGATCCTAAGATTAGTAGCATATTAAAAATATTTTTTTTTCTAAAATTATGTCAGTGTTTCCCCATTTTGCAGAGAAAGATTTGTTTTCTTCAACTGAGTTTCTTACCTTATAATAAATAGGTTTACCCTAAAATCCTGATAATGAAAGTACTATGTTCTAATTATAAGAAAATTAACACATATGAAAGTAATACAGCAGAAAGTAAATATGCTGCCCTTATTTCACAAGCCATTGGAAAACAGAGAGAGAGAGAGAGAGAGAGAGAGAAAGAGTGTGTATGTGTGTGTGTGTGTGTGTGTGTGTGTGTGT
>NW_020173953.1:238777-248428 GCF_003031525.2 Neophocaena asiaeorientalis asiaeorientalis
GTGTGTAGCATGATCATGTGATATTACAGGACATTTAGGTTACCATTAATATTTTTTTGTAACAAATTTTGGCAATTATATTTATTTAATCTAATGAAATTACTTCTGTTAAAACATGGTAGACTGAACATAAATGTTTATCACCAGTCTATCTAAACCTTTAAAAATGTTAGAATTTTTTGCTTCCATAATTTTTTTGTGTAGAATGTTTATATTCAATAATATTCCATTTCGGGCTTCCCTGGTGGTGCAGTGGTTGAGAGTCCGCCTGCCGATGCAGGGGACACGGGTTCATGCCCCGGTCCTGGAAGATCCCACATGCCACGGAGTGGCTGGGCCCATGAGCCATGGCCGCTGAGCCTGCGCATCCAGAGCCTGTGCTCCGCAACGGGAGAGGCCACAACAGTGAGAGGCCCATGTACCGCAAAAATAAAAAAATAAATAAATAATATTCCATTTTGTTTGTGTTTTATAAATATACTGAAGGTTAATTTTATTTTAATAACTGTCTTAGCCACATTACAGTTTTTGAAATGTAATATACTAACTTCTAAATAATTTTTCTGTAATAGTACTTATAGTATTAATTTTATCTTTAACCAGTGAGTTAATTGGAAGACTGTGTTGTTTTAAAAACAAATTGATAAAAATTGTAACTATCTGTTTATCTATCAATCTATCCATCCATCCATTTATCCATCCATCTATCCATTCATACACCCACCCACTCCACCCAATATAACCATTCATCCATCAGTCAACCCTCCATCTCTCCTATTCATCTCTATAATTTGTCTTCCATATTTTGTTGTCAACTTCTAATCTGACTATGTTATACTCAGAGAATATCAAATTCATTGATACTGAATATCTAAGATATCTATCGATATCTAAGAAGGCTATGGTAGTTGTCATTATCATTATGAATTTGTGAGATACAAGTTTTTAAACTAACTTTATTTATGTTTGAGATATTTTTAAGCTGTACTATTCAACTCATTGCTTTTTATGCTCTTTATATCTTTTACATGATTTCTAAATTTTACCGTTTTAAAAAATCCATCATAGTTTCATGTAAAACTTTTGACTTAAATTCCATTTTCTTAGATATGTAATAGTACTCTACTTCTTGTATTTGCAATTACATTTGCTCTCTTCAACTCTGACCACCCTTCAATTTTCAACCGTTTTAATATTCTTCTAAGTGTCTTTCTTTGAGATATTTCAAAGTGGAGTTTTTAAACCTGATTTGAGGTTTCTTTGAACTGTAGAATCTGCCACATTGACGTCAATAATTAAAATATTTCTTGAATTATTTTTTCTCTATTATTTAATATCCAAGTATATTTTTGTATTTTCTCTTTTGTCACTTGTCAGTGATGGTAGAAATTTTAAATCTGACCAAATACCTCTGTCACTTGGGATGCATCTTTACTAGTTTTTACATTCTTGTCTTAAGTCATATTTAATATTTCTTCACCAGTATTATAAAATAAACAATAATTTTCTATTCTTTTTCTCCTTCAAGTGACAATAACTGTAAACATGTCAATAAGTGTAAAAATTCAGAATTTTATTCCCAGACAATGATTAAGCTGTAAATAACCATTTCTTCCAGTCTTGTATTAAAGTACTGAGATAGAATGTTATCCTATTTATTTTGTAGTTTATAATCACTTTGTTATGATTCATAAATATTCATCTATACATTCCACTAATGACTGTTTCTACTACAACTCATTTTTCTCTCTTTTGAATTTGTCAAATTATTTAACTTTCTACTTCTTGTATTACTTCTGCAAACAATATTTTACTTCATTGTATTACTTCTGCAAATAATATACTCAGAAATTGTTTCTGTTGCCTTTATATATGAATAATTTGGGGATTGCTATCTTTGTCTGCCAAAATACTGTAACCGCTCTGCCACTGAATTTTAGTTTCTGTATTGGTAGAACAGGAAACATTTTTATAAACCTAATTCTCTTTCAGGATTTAATTGTTGCTTGTAGATTTTCTGATGATGCCCATTCAAACTGGTGTGAGATGATACCTCATTGTAGTTTTTTTTTTTTTTTTTTTAATAGTTTCCTTTGCTGTGTGAAAGCTTTTATGTTTCATTAGGTCCCATTTGTTAATTTTTTTTTTTTTTCCATTACTCTAGGAGGTGGGTCAAAAAAGATCTTGCTGTGATTTATGTCAAAGAGTGTTCTTCCTATGTTTTCCTCTAAGAGTTTTATAGTGTCCGGTCTTACATTTAGGTTCAGTGAATTCTTGTGTTCTAAAATCTCAGTCTGTCTTCACTTTAGGGAATTAAGATGTATGTTTGTTTATTAATTTTTATTCCTTTACTCATTTTGCTTTTTCTGCTCTCTGATTATTTCTGCATGAAGTCTCTTGGGAATTTCCTGTACTTCCTACCTTGTTGCTTATAACACCAGTTTTTGTTTGTTTGTTTCTGTATTGTGACTTTGTGTTTTGAGGTAATCCCGAAATTTAATCTTCCAAATCACTCACCAGGTGTTCAGAAATGTCCAGTCTTTCATTTTATTTCCCATATTAACTTACTTATTTCCAGTTCAGGAAACTAACCACCACAATTTCCTTTGGCTATTGACCTTGAAGTTAGTATGAAACCAACCAAATAAAATGTGTATAATATATTACATTATTACACACTAAGTATTATATTTATACTTATTACTCATAAGTATGTTGTATATAACATAAGGTATATATATATTATATAGCATGTATATATGATGTGTATATGATATATATCACATATGTGCCTATACATATAAAAGTTTGTGTAAACTCTCTACCCATAATAATGTATATATGTTATTTTTCATATTTTCTTTAAATATTGGACCATTTTAGGAAGTGAACTTCAGGGAATGGAAGAAAAAGTTAGGACAGACCCCTAAATGTAACTTTGTGCCTTTATGATAGAGACCAGACATCTTGCTTCATAACTTTCCAGGCTTAGTAAGAAGGATAGTCAACCCAAATCCAAAAATTTTAATTTCTTATCACAGTGCAGGGAAGAAAACAGGATAAAGATGACTCTATCTTGTACTTCCTAATAACTCAAGATAGATTCATAATAACTCAATATAGGAAATTATACATGATATGTGTGGTACACATCATAGAATTGAGTTATTTCTATCAAATCCCATGTGTGAATTCATATTCTATTTGCCCTTAAATTTATCTCATAAGAATTAGGGAATTCTGTTTAGAATGTTTTATGCCTTCTACCAATGTGCATGTTTCTTTCTTTTTGTTCACTCAGCAAATATCCATGGAATGCCTATGATTTGTCAGTGTTACGTTGTTCTGTGTTGTAATTTTCTTTAAAATATTTCATATGTGATATCTATATCCTGCCATTTAAAATAACATCAAGTCTACCTTGGAGGGAGCTTTTCTTGCAAGACATTCATCGAAGAATCAAGGTTAGAACACAAAGAGAGAAAAGATGGATGCAGACTGATGAAGGTGCAAACCTGCTTGCCAATAAATACATGTGGTGTGGCATTTATAACACATAAAACCTGTTATTGACATTGTGGTGATGGAGGAAAAAAAGTTTCTATATCTCTAATTGCTGAAGTTTTAGATTATTTGCCCAGAGAAGTTGAATGAACAACTTGGCTTAGGTTAATTCTGCCACAGCTAGAAACTACAGATGCTAAAACATGTTGATTAAGTACAATGATATTTTAATGAAACCTATTAATTCAAACTGACATTTACTAACTTGAAATCAGTTCCTTACTCATCTTCACATTCTGACAGAGGATTTCTATGAACAGATTGTAAAGTGAAGGAGCCCTTAGAATTAGAAATGGGACTAATAGGGGTTCCTACTATGGGTTGCTTTGATTTAGGCTTGGATAAAACCACTCTTTCAAAGGTGAGGTTAGGTGTTCTGTCACAGGCCCTAGGTTGAATCTTATCCTGTGGTCTTGCTCCAGAAGACTTTTGATCCTCCCCAAGGCCTCTTAGGAGAAGGGGAAAAAAACAAACATATTTTTAAACTTGCTGCATATGACCTCTCATTTCCCCTTATTTTCCACATCCATCATTTTTTTCAGGCAGATCTAACAAATTACTTGCCAAAAATAGTCACCAGTACTAACTTTAACTTAATGGCTGCATATTTAGTGTCCAGATATGAGTTGAGATTTCCTTTGTCATCAGCATTCTAGTCCTAAAGTGCTTTTTAAAGCATGCCAGATAGTTGAATTGGAGACTGTTCCTTGGGGGTGCAAATATGTGGAAAAAATAAATAACATGCCCTTTTCAGTGAAAACTGGCCAGAAACACAAAGCAAGGACTGATACACCAGAGTGAGTTGATTCAAAGGAGGGTTTTTATCAATATACATGCTAGAAATTACATTACCTGATTTTACTGTTCTTCCTTTTAAGGATGTGGGGAAAAAGGCATATATTTTAGAGTGTGTACCACAAGCTTACTCCATACTTATTCACTTTGCATTGTGCATGCTAAACAGAGCCTCTTTACTCTCATGTGGAAGAATTTCAAGGAACTTAATGATTTACAAAAATGCATTGTGCTGACATTACAGTGGCCAAAATTCTACCCAGTTCTCATAGATTCAAGGCCAAGAAAATCTCACTGGTGTGATTAGAAATGAAAGGAAATTCTTAGGATCAGTGAAGAGTTTAAGAACTATAGGTCTGCTGGATTGCCATTGCCCCTGTTAGTCATTTTTCTATAATTAGGTCAGTATGCACTTCTGAAAAATGGAAGCAAGTCAAATGAAATAAAATAGAGGTTTTAAGGAAATTGGCTTGTGGACAACACCGACTAACATAATTTTATGTTCATACTATAAAGACAATCAGTGTTTGGACAAGTTATAGGAAATATTGTCAAGTAATCACTCCAAAGAAGGAAATCTAGACATAAATTCTGTGTGTCCCCCGTTGCAGGGTAAGTGAGGACCGTGTTGAGGGGTCTTGTAGAGAGGTGAGGAACTTACAATTTCCCAATAATCAAATCCGCAGAATGAAAAACGTAGTTGCCATTTATATTAGTTACAACATTTTTGGTTGCAAGAAACAGACAGTCCCTAGAGTTTGTTTATTAACCACAAAAGGGAACATGGCATAAAACATAGGGGTGCCACACAGGGATCAGAGTGTAGCTGGGGCTCAGGAATGGACTAGAATCAGGAATCAAGGCAGCAAGGAATCCAAAAACATCTCTCTTTCCATCTTCATCTTTCTTTCTCTCTGTCTCTGCTTTATTCTTTCCTCTGTGGAGCAAACTTTATTTTTCTGTCCATAATTTGGAAAACCAGATTGCCAGCTTTGATTACCTATATATTTCTGTTCCTGCATTCATTGTCTTTCCTCTTTTTAAAATAAAATAACATTAATGTTCTAATCTCAGGCCAACTTCCCTCTCCTCTCATTTCCTTGAGTCTCATACCCTATCATCAATTCAAGAACTTTACTCCTGCAATTATCTCTTCCCTCTCTTCCATTGTCAAGTTTTATTTTTTATGTTAGATGACTTCTAACAGCATACAGACAGGCCTTGATTTCTTCCATATTAAAAATACAAAAAACAGATGAACAAAAGCAACAACAACCCCAAACAACAGCAAACATCTCCTGGGTTCCACACCTCTCTACATCTACTACCCCATTCTTCTATTTATCTTAATAGTAAAAATCTTCAAAACAAATTATCAATATTTGACTTCATTTCCATTTTCTTTAGGGTTCCCAATAACACTTTCATGCCTATGCTACTGAAAGTGTTGTCAAAAACTTCCATTCTTCCAAAAACTTTTAATTCCCATTTCATTCTACTTCTCAACATTATTTAATAGCATTTATCACATCCTTCTTGAAAACTTTTTACACTTGACTTTCAAAAACATCTCAGCTTCCTGGTTTTCCTTCTACATCAGTGGCTTCTCTTGCCCAGGCTCCTTTGTGGGAGTCTTCATTTTCTGAGCCCTAAAAGATAAAGTTCCATAGCACACAGAGTTGTGCTATTTTTATTCTCCAGCTAAAATCTCTCCATAGCTAATCTTATACAGTTTCATGACTTTAAGGATTCTCAAACTTCTATTTTCCACCTAACAACCACAAAACTCATATATTCATCTGTATATTTCAGAAGGGCACTTATATGTCTATTTGACATTTTAATCTTAACGTGTTTAAAAGATAACAGTTCCTTTCCCTTCCTGAACCTGCTGATCTTCATTCTTTATCATTTCACTGAAAAATTATATTATTCACTGAATTATTTAAGCCATAAAATTATATCCAATCTTTCCCTAACTCCATATATCTGATCCATTTGAACTACCTTCAAAATATCTCAAACTGTTTCTCAATTCTCACCACTTTCTCAGTCGTCTCCTTAGTCCTAGCAAACAATATATTTAACTTGGATCACTACAACTGCTTCCAAAATAACTTGCACAATTTAACTCTTACCCTTTTACAAGTCTATTGTCAGCACTGCATGTGAAATATTGTTTTAAAAATGTAATTCAGATCATATAACTCCAAAGTTCAAATCATTGCAGTGACTTCCAATCAAATTTTGAACAAACCCCCAATTTATTTATTTATTTATTTATTTATTTATTTATTTATTTATTTATTTATTTATTTAAAGTTAAGCAGGGAAAGTATAAGATCTTTGTCTGTGTCTGTCTAGATGTATGTATGTCTGTGTGTACATTATAAATATATGTCTTTACCTCCAGATGGTATTAACAAAATGTTAACAATATTAATATTGTTAACAATGTTAAATTTTCCTGTCCAAAAGCATGAAACACCCAATTCTTTAGCATAGTCTCAAGGCCTAGCATGATAGGGCAATCTCCTACATCTGTGAATTAATTTTTTACCGTGTTCATTTGATCACTCACCTCAGTCATGTTGGCTTTCTTGTGATGCTCTAACATACTAACATTTCTGCTTCTGGAACATTGCAAGTGCTGTTTCCTCCAAGTGGTATGCCCTTCACCTGGCAGTCTCTAAGATTACTTCCTTTACATTCTTTATGTTTCAGTTTGAATAACATCTACTGTAGAAGCTTATCTGGCCCAGCTTTCCACAGTATCCTTCTTTTCCTAGTCACCTGCTATCTTATCATGCTTTTATTGCCTTCATAGTTCTCATTACATTCCATACTTATCTTGTTTATTCATTTAACTCCTCATTTCCTGGACCCTCTATAGTTCTGTAAACTCTATGAGATCAAGGACTTGTCTTTTACAAGGGCTTCCCAATTTGATACAAATAGATGCTCAGAAATATTGCTTGAAAGATGGGTGGATAGAAGGAAAAATGATGGAAGGAAGAAAGAAGGGAAGGGAAAATTTTAGTTTGAATGTTTTCAATGGTGATATATATATATATTATTTTCTTTAATTGGAATTTTGGAAGAACTTAACTCACTTGAAACTTCTAATGTAAATAAACTTCATCATCATGCCGGATAGGTGAAAAATTACAGTGAAAATGACACTTTTTGTGACTAATAACATTTTTGAAGGAATTTCTCTTTAATTATTATAAGCTGAAGTATATTTTAGAAATAATTTCATATGGAAAAGTGTTTTATAGCTTTTAAAATATAAAAGTGTTTTATATTATATAAATACGTATATAGATATTAAATGTAATGTAAGAAAAGTAATTTGACTCATGTTACTTATGTTCTTAAATTGTTTCAGTGTCTGCAAAAGTACCAGATGCATAAAACTCTACCTGCAATGTAAAGTTGTTGATAGTCTGTCCGCAGCTTACCTCTCCTGTTTTAAGTACACATACTTTGCAGTTTATGATCTAATCATGGAAAATTAAATCCCCTTCTGCCTGCCACTTTTCCCCTCCCAATCTACGAATGCTTTATCAAAGCTTATTTTTACCCAAAATTCCATTCGTATATCACTTCTTTTCCATAACTTCTAGCAGCCATCATCTGTGCTCTCTCTTCCACTCTAGATAAGTTAGGTTTACCTTCCAGTTGGCTCTCAAGGAGTGTTGGGAAGAACACCCTCAGCCTGGAAATTTCCCTTCTCCTCCCCTCTCCCTTGTCTCAGTACTCCTTCTCCAGAGTAGAGATTCTTATATGGTTGTTCAGATTCCAGGACATGGACATGTGATCCAGGTCTACTCCAGACAAGCCAGCATTTCCCTACCAAGAAAGCCATCTTCTTTTATCTTACTTTCCAAGTTCCATACTACATTCACAGAAGATAGCAAATGGTAGCATTGTGACTATGAACACGGAAGGAAGAGGCATAACTAGGTTCTTAGGACTAAGTCATGTGCTGCTATCCAGTTTGTAGATTTGTTTCACATGGGTTATTTTTCATGACTCAATCAACATGGCATCATTTGCTAATGTTTCTGTTAATGTATATCCTTAAGTATTCAGGGAAGGAGAGAAGGAAGGCATGGTTATCAGGGCATGTTTGGAGAATTTCCAGTCTTCTAGATTAATACCATTTACATCTCCTTACTGCATTGTATCAATACCCTTTTGAGTGTAATAATTTTTCTTACATTATTTGTAATAATTTACAAACTATAATTCTAATTCCATTATACTTCCAAGGTCTAGCACTGAGCCAAGTGCTTACTGGGGGTTCAGTAATGGTTGGTTGAATGAAAGAGTAATTGAATAAATGACAATATTCTATGAATGTAGACGTTTTTAAATAGTGCCATTATTTCCTGTCTTTCTTGTGTGTGTGTGTGCTGGCTTCCTCTTAGCTAGAATCTGTTCAGGAAAATTTCCTTTTTAGACTTTAAAATTATGTTAGAATAAACAGATACTCTTACAGTGAAGGCAGCAATGAGTTCAAATATAGTAAAATAGTTTCAATACTTGCCAACATTTAATAATTTCAAACATGCAAAATATAATTTTAAATGACACCAAAGTAAAGCTAAATAAATTGGAAGTGCTGAAACCACTTGTAATTCTAATAATGAGCTATAGAACCTTCACGTTATTTATCTTTGTCCATAATTTTAAGTATGATGTTCAAACGTGTTTTAAGCAGTTGAAATTGTTTGCAAGTTACATGTGTCTTGCTTGATTAGGGAGGCTTGAGGCTTTTGTTAAACTTTAAAACTGAAGGTAAATAAGTTCATTTGTACCCTTTTTTTAAGTTTCCATATATAAGTGATATCATATGATATTTGTCTTTCTCTGTCTGACTTATTTCACTCAGTATGATGATCTCTAAGTCCAGACGTGTTGCTGCAAATGACATTATTTTGTTATTTTTATGGCTGAGTAATATTCCATTGTACATATGTACCACATCTTTATCCATTCCTCTGTTGATGAACATTTAGGTTGCTTCCATGTCTTGGCTAATAGTACTGCAATGAACATTGGGGTGCATGTATATTTTCGAATTACGGTTTTATCCAGGTATATGCCCAGTAATGGCCTATATGGAAAAAACAATCTAAAAAAACAGAGAGAGTGGATATATGTATTTGTATAAGTGATTCAATTTGCTGTACACCTGAAATTAATACACCATTGTAAATCAACTATACTTCAATAAAAATTAAGAAAAAAATTGTACCACAAATAAAACATGCTTAAACATTA
>NW_020173953.1:248708-253391 GCF_003031525.2 Neophocaena asiaeorientalis asiaeorientalis
AAAAAAAAAAAAAAAAAAAAAAACTGAAGGTTGAATTATTTTCTCTGATTTAGGTTAGGTAAATCTCAGTTTTCTGTTTAATTTTGTCATGTATATAATGGACTGGTGATATCATTTACTTCATAGAGTGATTTTAAGAATTAAATTATATTATTCATTAAATTTCTGAGCATATTTCCCTAAATATATTAAAAATTTAATGTGTGCCTTGCACAATTATTAAACTAGTAAATTAGTAATTTGGGGATTAAATAGCAGTAACAGATATTTTTAATTTAAATTAGAATGAAAATATAGATTTTCTAATTTTTATTATAATCATACAAGTATAAAAAATGGATTGAGACAGAAATGACTAAGGGAAAAAGACTCATCTAACTAGAATCTGAATTCCAGGTCTATCTTCTGAAATGCAAATTAAATACAGAAACACTACAGCTCTGAGTTTTTCTTCTGTGTCTTTTTCAATGTGACCCTTAGAAACACACCTTAATGTTTAAAAGAATTCAACAAAGGAATCTATAATTCTTTTTAAATAAATGCATTTTATGAATAAAACTTAAAATACTATATCTGAAGACGAGGGGAAGATGGCAGAAGAGTAAGACGCAGAGATCACCTTCCTCCCCACAGATACAACAGAAATACATCTACACATGGAACACCTCCTACAGAACACCTACTGAACGCTGGCAGAAGACCTCAGACCTCCCAAAAGGCAAGAATGTCCCCACGTACCTGGGTAGGACAAAAGAAAAAAAGAATAAACAGAGACAAAAGGATAGGGATGGGACCTGCACCAGTGGGAGGGAGCTGAGAAGGAGGAAATGTTTCTGCACAATAGGAAGCCTCTTCGCGGGCGGAGACTTTCGGGTGGTGGAGGCGGAAAGCTTTGGAGCCGCGAAGGAGAACACAGCAACAGGGGTGCAGAGGGCAAAGTGGAGAGATTCCAGCACAGATGATCGGTGCCAACCAGCACGTACCAGCCCGAGAGGCTTGACTGCTCACCCGCCGGGGCAGGTGGGGCTGGGAGCTGAGGATTGGGCTTCGATCGGAGCACAGGGAGAGGACTGGGTGGGGTTGGCGGTGTGAACATAGACTGCAGAGGGTTAGTGCACCACGGCTGGCTGGGAGGGAGTCTGGGGAAAAGTCTGGACCTGCCAAAGCGGCAAGAGACTTTTTCCTCCCTCTTTGTTTCCTGGTGCGCGAGGAGACGGGATCAAAAGTGCTGCATTAAAGGAGCTCCAGAGACGGGCAGAGGCCACGGCTAAAAGCGCTCACCCCAGAGACGGGCATGAGATGCTAAGGCCACTGCTGCCACCAACAAGAAGCCTGTGTGCAAGCACAGGTCACTATCCAAACCTCCCTTCCAGGTAGGCTGTGCAGACTGCCACTGCCTGGGTCCCGGGATGCAGAAACAATTTCCCTGGGAGAACGCACGGTGCACCTCAGGCTGGTGCAACGTCACGCCGGCCTCTGCCACCGCAGGCTCCCCCCTGCACTCTGTACCACTCCCTCCACCCGGCCTGAGTGAGGCAGAGTTCCCGAAACAGTTGCTCCTTTAATCCCGTAATGTCTGAGCCAAGAACAGACGCCCACGGCGACCTATACACAGAGGCGGGGCCAAATCCAAAGCTGAGCCCCTGGACATGTGAGATCAAAGAAGAGAAAGGGAAATCCCTCCCAGCATCCTCAGAAGCAGTGGATTAAAGCTCCACAATCAACGTGATGTACCCTGCATCTGTGGAATACATGAATAGACAACAAATCATCCCAAATTGACGAGGTGGAATTTGAGAGCAAGATTTATGATTTGTTCCCCTTTTCTTCTTTTTGCAAGTGTGTGTGTATGCTTCTGTGAGAGATTTTGTCTGTATAGCTTTGCTTCCACAATTTGTCGTAGGGTTCTATCCGTCCTTTTTTTTTCCTTTAGAAAACTTTTTTTCCTTAATAATTACTTTTAATAAGTTTATTTTATCTTACTTTATTTTATTTTATCTTCTTTCATTCTTTCCTTCCTTCCCTCCCTCCCTCCCTCCCTCCTGCCTTCCTCCTTTCTTTCTTTCTCTCAAATTTTTCTCCCTTTTATCCTGAGCCGTGTGGATGAAAAGCTCTTGGTGCTGCAGCCAGGAGTCAGTGCTGTGCCTCTGAGGTGGGAGAGCCAACTTCAGGACACTGGTTCACAAGAGACCTCCCAACTCCACAAAATATCAAATGGTGAAAATCTCCCAGAGATTTCCATCTCAACACCAGCACCCAGCTTCACTCAACGACCAGAAAGATACAGTACTGGACACCCTATGCCAAACAACTAGCAAGACTGGAACACAACACCACCCGTTAGCAGAGAGGCTGCCTAAAATCATAGTAAGTCAACAGACATCCCAAAACACACCACCAGACGTGGACCGGCCCACCAGAAACACAAGATCCAGCCTCATCCACCAGGACACAGGCACTAGTCCCCTCAACCAGGAAGCCTACACAACACACTGAAACAACTTTAACCACCAGGGACAGACAGCAAAAACAACGGGAACTACAAACCTGCAGCCTGCAAAAAGGAGACCCCAAACACAGTAAGATAAGCAAAGTGAGAAGACAGAAAAACACACAGCAGATGAAGGAGCAAGATAAAAACCCACCAGACCTAACAAATGCAGAGGAAGTAGGCAGTCTACCTGAAAAAGAATTCAGAATAATGATAGTAAAGATGATCCAAAATCTTGGAAAGAGAATAGACAAAATGCAAGAAACATTTAACAAGGACCTAGAAGAACAAAAGAGGAAACAAGCAACGATGAACAACACAATAAATGAAAATAAAAATACTCTAGAAGGGATCAATACCAGAATAACTGAGGTAGAAGAACGGAGAAGTGACCTGGAAGATAAAATAGTGGAAATAACTACTTCAGAGCAGAGTAAAGAAAAAAGAATGAAAAGAACTGAGGACAGTCTCAGAGACCGCTGGGACAATATTAAACACACCAACATTCGAAGTATAGGAGCTCCAGAAGAAGAACAGAAAAATAAAGGGACTGAGAAAATATTTGAAAAGATTATAGTTGAAAACTTCCTTAATATGGAAAAGGAAAATGTTAATCAAGTCCAGGAAGCACAGAGAATCCCATACAGGATAAATCCAAGGAGAAATATGCCAAGACACATGTTAATCAAACTGTCAAAAATTAAATACAAAGAAAACATATTAAAAGCAGCAAAGGAAAAACAACAAATAACACACAAGGGAATCCACATAAGATTAACAGCTGATCGTTCAGCAGAAACTCTGCAAGCCAGAAGGGACTGGCAGGCCATATTTAAAGTGATGAAGGAGATAAAACTGCAACCAAGAATCCTCTACCCAGCAAGGATCTCATTCAGATTTGATGGAGAAATTAAAACCTTTACAGACAAGCAAAAGCTGAGAGAGTTCAGCACCACCAAACTAGCTTTACAACAAATGCTAAAGTAATTTCTCTATGCAAGAAACACAAAAGAAGGAAAAGACCTACAATAACGAACCCAAAACAATTAAGAAAATGGGAATACAAACATACATATCACTAATTACCTTAAATGTAAATGGACTAAATGCTCCCACCAAAAGACACAGATTGTTGAATGGATACAAAAACAAGAACCATATATATGCAGTCTACAAGAGACCCACTTCAGACCTAGAGACACATACAGACTGAAAGTAAGGGGATGGAAAAAGATATTCCATGCAAATGGAAATCAAAAGAAAGGTGGAGTAGCAATTCTCATATCAGACAAAATAGACTTTAAAATAAAGATACTAGAAGAGACAAAGAAGGACACTACATAATGATCAAGGGATCGATCCAGGCAGAAGACATAACATTTGTAAATATTTATGTACCCAACTTAGGAGCACATCCACAAATAAGGCAAATACTAACAGCCATAAAAGAGGAAATTGACAATAACACATTCATAGTAGGGGTCTTTAACACTCCACTTTCACCAATGGACAGATCATCCAAAATGAAAATAAATAAGGAAACACAAGCTTTAAATGATACATTAAACAAGATGGACTTAATTGATAATTATAGGACATTCCATCCGAAAACAACAGAATACACATTTTTCTCAAGTGCTCATGGAACATTCTCCAGGATAGATCATATCTTGGGTCACAAATCAAGCCTTGGTAAATTTAAGAAAATTGAAATTGTATCAACTATCATTTCCAACCACAGTGCTATGACACTAGATATCAATTACAGGAAAAGATCTGTAGAAAATACAAATACATGGAGGCTAAACAATACACTACTTAATAATGAAGTGATCACTGAAGAAATCAAAGAGGAAATCAAAAAATACCTAGAAACAAATGACAATGGAGACACGACGACCCAAAACCTATGAGATGCTGCAAAAGCAGTTCTAAGAGGGAGGTTTATAGCAATACAATCCTACCTTAAGAAACAGGAGACATCTTGAATAAACAACCTAACCTTGCACCTAAAATAATTAGAGAAAGAAGAACAAAAAAACCCCAAAGTTAGCAGAAGGAAAGAAATCATAAAAATCAGATCAGAAATAAATGAAAAAGAAATGAAGGAAAAAATAGAAAAGATCAATAAAACTAAAAGCTTCTGAAGATAAACAAAACTGATAAACCATTAGCCAGACTCATCAAGAAAA
>NW_020173953.1:253511-289688 GCF_003031525.2 Neophocaena asiaeorientalis asiaeorientalis
CATTCTATCAAACTTTTAGAGAAGAGCTAACACCTATCCTTCTCAAACTCTTCCAAAATATAACAGAGGGAGGAACACTCCCAAACTCACTCTACGAGACCACCATCATCCTGATACAAAAACCAGACAAGGATGTGACAAAGAAAGAAAACTACAGGCCAATATCACTGATGAACATAGATGCAAAAATCCTCAACAAAATACTAGCAAACAGAATCCAACAGCACATCAAAAGGATCATACACCATGATCAAGTGAGGATTATTCCAGGAATGCAAGGATTCTTCAATATACGCAAATCAATCAATGTTGATACACCATATTAACAAACTGAAGAATCTCACAGCAGTCAGAATGGCCATCATCAAAAAATCTAGAAACAACAAATGCTGGAGAGGGTGTGGAGAAAAGGAACCCTCTTTCACTGCCTGTGGGAATGTGAATCGGTACAGCCACTATGGAGAACAGTATGGAGGTTCCTTAAAAAACTACAAATAGAACTACCATATGACCCAGCAATCCCATTACTGGGCATTTACCCTGATAAAACCATAATTCAAAAAGCGTCATGTACCAAAATGTTCATTGCAGCTATATTTACAATAGCTCAGAGATGGAAACAACCTAAGTGTCCATCATGAGATGAATGGGTAAAGAAGATGTGGCACACATATACAATGGAATATTAGCCATAAAAAGAAACGAAATTGAGGTATTTGAGGTGGATGGACCTAAAGTCTGTCATACAGAGTGAAGTAAGTCAGAAAGAGAAAGACAAATACTGTATGCTAACACATATATATGGAATTTAAGGAAAAATAAATGTCAGGAAGAACCTAGGGGTAAGACAGGAATAAAGACACAGACGTACTAGAGAATGGACTTGAGGGTATGGGGAGTGGAAGCGTAAGCTGTGAGAAAGCGAGAGAATGGCATGGACATATATACACTACCAAACGTAAAATAGATAGCTAGTGGAAAGCAGCCACATAGCACAGGGAGATCAGCTCGGTACCTTGTGACCACCTAGAGGGGTGGGATAGGGAAGGTGTGAGGGAGGCAGACGCAAGAGGGAAGAGATATAGGAACACACGTATATGTATAACTGATTCACTTTGTTATAAAGCAGAAACTAACACACCATTGTTAAGCAATTATACTCCAATAAAGATGTTAAAAAAAAGTTAGATAAATAAATAATAAAATAAAATACTATATCTGTCCATATTTATCACTTAAGAGTGATATAAATACATTTTAGTCCCTTTTATAGAGAACATCTGTTAGAAATAAGAGTAACGGAATTGTGATAATTACTGTACATCTTAGCCCACTTTCTTCTGATAGCAATGACCTCTTATGAGCTAATGTCGATTGATATATTTGAAATGATCACATAAATACCTTAGATTAGCTTGTTTTACATTTACCTAGTCTATGTCTGACTGCAGTGGTTATAAATGGCATTTCCATAGGGCATATCCAACTCCCAACCCTTTTATGTAACGTGTCCCTCTGCAGGTATATCTCCCCTCTAATGCTTTCCTGTTATATAACCCTCCTAAAAAACCCATGCTATGTCTACTTATTTTTATTCCATTTGGTGGTAAGAACTCCTTTAAGGATATTCCTGACTTATCTTGTCTATAGTCCTATTGACAACTTTCCTCCAATTTTCTTTGTTGATTTTGGCTGTCAACTGTCCTTCACAAGCGCAGTGAACACCCTGAAATATTCTCTTCTTTTTAATCAATCAGGAATCTAATGTTGACTGGCTCTTTTTATAGCCTATAAAGCAACTTTAACTCAAGCTCAAAATCTTAGGTGGAAAGTCTCAATTCAAATCATGTAATTGCTAGGTTCTGTTGTACTAAATTCCAATACATAATAAAATAACAGTTTCTAATATTTAATGTAAAACACTTTAGAACTTCCACTCTGCTAATCTCAAGAAATATATCATTTTTTCCCTTAACCTCACATCTAAAGACTCTAGGGATGCTTATTAATTCCAAAGAATCAGTACTAGTTCCTACTGTATTACAGACAAGGGATTGGAATGTCTGCTAAGACTGTTCAAGAGCCTTATTCTTGTTTTCACAAGTCACAGAAGTAAAATCACAGGGTTCCTGCTGAAACACAGAAATATAGCAGTTGTGAGCTATACCTGCTGCCTCTGCTGTGTATTCTGTAGATATCAACCAGAATGAAGTCCAGCATTTCACAGTGATGTCAAACAGAATAAGAGTTGAATTGGCTGTTCGTGGCCAGCAACCTGGATCTTAAAATACAAGCAATTTCCGAGTCCCCTCTTCTACCACAAAACCAAAGTAATACCTGGATAACCAAAGGAATCTGCGCCTCTTTTTGTACTCCTTGCATGAACTCATTAAAAATCCTGTGATCTCTATCTTCAAAGTAAGTCCAGAATCCAGCCACTTCTATCTACTTCCACTATTATTATCCCAGTCTAGACTAAAACAGTCTCTTACCTCAGCTGCTGAAATAGCATTCTAACTGGGCTTCCTGCTTCAATTCTTGTTCTTCTAGAACTGTTTATATAGTAGCCAGCATTCTCCTAAAATACAAATCAGATTATTTCACTTCCAGGGATAAAACTGTTAATTGGCTTCCCATAATATTAGGAAGAAAATACAAAACACTCATACAATGTTCTCCATCATCTAATCCCTGGCTATACCTCTGATCTCATTTCTAGCCACCATCTCATCTGCTTACTATATTCTAGCTGGATTCCTCTCTCTTGGAGAGGTTTTTCACTGGCGTAATTTTCACTGAGACATTCAAATGGCAGCTTCTCTTGCATTCATTCAGCTTTCTCTTCAAATGTCACTTCCTCAAGAAGGACTTCCCTGGCCATCTATCTAACTTATACCCTCATCATTCCCTGCACCTGCCCTACTTTTTCTTCAGAGTACTTAACAGTATTTGACTTTTTTATCACACAATTATTATTTATTAGTCATTGTCGAGCTCAATTATTAGAATATAAAGACAAAGAACAAATCTATCACTGTTACCAATGCCTAAACTATCTCTGAGTGTGTATGTGTCTGTGTATAGTAGGTGTTCAGTATATATTCCTTATCATATAATGTGATGCATTATAAGAGTGGGGAATGGTTGGGATGGGTATAACCAGAGATAACTACACCAATTTCCCTAGAAGAAAAAGAAATGAGAAAAAAAGGTGGCACCACTAATTTACCAATAATGTTGTTTCTGTCTTACCCCTATATACACACAAAATACCCCCAGAGTGCTAGAATGACTGAATCAGGAGACATTTAAACATCAGCATTATTTGGTGCCCAAAACAAACTATCTGCTTGTGACATATTGGTACAGACAGTAACCCTGTGTTCCTTTCCCATTCCTCCATCTTGGGGTTTGGATGTGTGTGTGTGTGTGTGTGTGTGTGTGTGTGTGTGTGTTAGGACTCAATGGTTTTATTCGTCTTCCCTTCTATTTGGTGTAGGTCAGAACTACACCAGTCATCTCCATAAACTTTAAAAATTATACACCACAAATTAGAATTCCAGTCCATTAAAAGCCAGGTGACTCCTTGAGACTTATACAATGTTGCAAATCCTGAAACAGAAACGTTTAAGGTCTGCATGTAAAGGGATATGAAGATAACCCAACTTCATCTGCACTAAGTCCAGCCCTTAATAATGTCTTGTCACCCATTCTTAGGACTTTATAAAGATATTTGTCTTATAACTAATGGTCTTACAATAACTACTTGAGTAACTTTTCCAAAACAGCTGCAAGAAAGCTACTGCACAATGACAATGCCTTCACCAGTACAAAGAGTTAGTAAATTTCAACGGATATTCTCACAGAATAAAAAAGTAAAACACAGTTTCCATCCCAGAGCTCAGTACATCTAATACCCTCTGTACCTTAATAATGACCTTTCCCCAACTTTTATTAAATGTAATCCCAATGATAACATCAGCTTGGGGACACTAATCTGAGTCCAGTTTCAGATTTTATGTGACCATAAACATTATAGTAGCCATTACATGTTTCCTTTGTCCCCTCTTGTGGGCCCAGCTCTTAGCACAATATACGCACACAGTAGGTACCCCAAAATTACAGATACTTCTTCCTTCTCTCCCACTCAGCTGCAAAGGGCACATCTTAAATCTTCCTCCAACCAGGAGTTTTAAAATCCTCACTAACTCATTAAAAACCTGAGGGTAAAACAGGACTAATAATTGTGAGGACAAAGTCTAGAATTTTGATAGCAGTAGCCTCCAGAGTTTAAGCACAAGAACATGCTGCTGTGTGTGAGTGGGGCAGAGACGAGAAATAAAAATCACACACATTGAAATTAACCACAGGAGGCTGCAGCTGCCTATCCTGGGCCTTGAGGCTGTGCCTTTTCATTTCTGAGGATGACCTTGTTAATCCCAGGGGGCGATGACATGTTAAATTTGAACAAAAGCCCAAGGATAAGTCTGCCCAATATTTTACCATTAGGAAACATTACACGGACAAGTAGGAGTCGTAAACACCAGCGTATTTTGTATAGACTCCCCTGCCCCCTACATTTTTACTACAAGCTCCTTTAAACATTGAAAAATTTATTATTTTTATATTATCTTCATAGTTTTAGTATCTAAATGTATCGTTCATACTTGCTCATTTTGCCATTACTAAATCTTCCATCCCTTGCATCTCCAGGCTCCCGTTACACCAGGGTGTGTCTGTGTTCCCACCCTTCACCCCGGAGTGAAGGTTAGAGAATAGCAAGGGGTAATAGCTGATTTAGAGGAAACACTTAGCCACTTCCTATGTCACCATTCAATTAAAAAGGAACAGTCAGCTTTAACGTCATCATTTGTGCCTTGACCCAGTGACTGCCCATTAAGCAGAGGAAGGGCAAAGCCTATCAGTAGCTTAGCAACCAGCACATTTTCCTTCCCACTTGAGGTGAAGGGCTTTTCAGCAACAATTCCGGTGCAATTGACGTCCATCTGGCTGAGCAGTTTCCTTCCTTTACTGAAATAGGAAGATCCTACAATTATATGCTTACCCCTTGCATAGATGTCAGGGTTTAGACTCATAAAAGGAAATCTTATCCAATTGGATGAATTTCAAGAATAGGACACAATTCCTGAATTAGAAAGCCTATAAAATGCTATTTCATACGTTCACTAACTTTTTTTTCTTTCCCCTTCCAGATGCTTTTAGTCTGCTAGCCTTTTTTCTACAGGCTGCCTCATCTTAAACTTTCTGGTAGGAGTGAGGCAGACAGATGAAAGAGAAACAATAAAAATTCATGAATTTAAATCTCACAAAACAGGGTGTTTTGTCCTTCAGAGCAGTGTAAGATATCCTCAGGGGTAGTCTTTTCTACAATGCCACAGACGAAGAAAATGTCAAGGCAACGTTTGACGGTAAAGAAATGTCCCAAATGAGCTATTGTCATCTGTAGACATTATCTTAAAAAATGTTTAAAATAACATAGGTTTCAAAGCAGTTTTAAGCTAAAGCAAATATATTGAACTAATTTTCTTCTGATGAACTAATTCCTTTAGATGAAGGAATACTTTTTTGAAAAATACTAATGTAATTTGGTTTTGGAAAATGTTGTATTATGCCTGAGATTTTTTTTTTTTTTTTTTTCTCACAGGCAGTAAAATGCTGTTCTTTGAAACCAATGGAAAATATGCTTCTTATTAGATAATAGACATCAAAATTAACAGACTTTGTTATAAGATTGTGTTATTTTCAATATATTCTAAATTTTGGCAAAAATAAACATGATTTATTTCTAATAACTGACAGAAAACGATAAAGGTTTTCTGTTGAATGGTGATTTGCATGCATACAAACGGAGGTAAATTTGATTAAATCTTGATGCTGTAATATTGTCGAACTGTTCTAAAGCTTCTAAGCTTTCCAGGTTCTGACTCTAGGAAGTAGGCAAGTTGCCTCTTTGCCTACAAATAAGGTATTTAGAATATATAAACATTAGTTAACTGTTACTTCTGAATTATGATCATTGTTCAAATGGTGGGCTCTTTCAAGTAAATTAATGTAAAAATATTTCACCAAAAATAAAATTCTTTAATGTTGATATTTTGCTCTTCATTCCTAGAGAGGTGTTTCCTTAGTTTATAATTTTTTTTTTCTCCCACAGAAAACATACAGTGTGTAGTACATGGTCAGATTGTTTAATCTCATTTCCTGATTCTCTGCTTTATGTCAAAATCCCAGAGAACAGGAGTGGGAGATGAGGAAAGTGTAAAAGGGAATGAGGAAAAAGTTGATCATCACTTTAAGCAACAGGGGCTCCATCCGCTGGCATCTTAAAATTGTTTGCCTGTGGGGAGGAAACACTTTTATCCACTGGCTTCCATCCCCCATTGGTTAAAGGTAGAACCAAAGGATGTTAACCTCCCCAAATTTCTAGCACCTAGGCCAGATAGATTCTCCTCACTCCATCAGAGAAGACTGGCAAAGAAACTAAGAGATTCTTGGTAGAGCTGAAGCAAAATGCTTTCAGGTACAGCTCTGAGAAGCTTATTGCTATAGCTGGAGTAAAGGTGAGCCATTATGGTAAACACAAGAGATGTCCCTAATGAGCTCCATTAAGTCAAATGCATCCCACAGCCCTCAAGGAAGAGACCAGCCACAATCTGTTCTAAAGCCTTAATGCTGAAGAGTTAGCAGAATAAGGTCTGCTTAGACCTTAGTTGCTTTACATTTGTTGAACTGTGGTTGCTACAATGATCCACTTACAATTACCATTGAAAGCACTATGAAATGCCCTAGTCAATACCTTGTGTTCAAAACGTAGTTCTTCTTGCCCTCATTTGTAGCAGTAACCCTAGTTCCTTTTGGTATTCATGCTCCATTACCGCCCCCAATGAGACAAACTCTTCCATGGGTCTGCTTGTTCACAGGAATGAAAGCACAAAGTGGCCCAGTTCTACCTTCTTGATCAGCGGATCCCCTTTTTGTGGGACCTGAACTCCTCAACAGGACAAATTGGTCTTTTGTATGTGTCAGTGTGGCTAGGCTGCAGTTCCCAGTTATTCAAATACTAATCACAGTGTTTTTATGAAGATATTTTATAGATATAATTCAAGTCCATAAATAGTTTATTTTTAAGTAAGAGAGATTATCCTAGATAATCTGGGTAGGTCTGATTTAGTCACTTGAGAGTCCTTAAGAGCAAAGCTGAGGTTTCTCTGAGGAAGAAGAAATTGCTTGTGAATAGTAGCTGCAGACTGTTCCTGAGAGCCCTAGCCTGACTTTCCTGATAGTCTGCCCCACATATTTCTAATTTTTAGACTTGCCTAGCCAGACACTACAATTACATAAGTGATTCATTGCAAAAATACCCTTTCTTTTTCTCTTTTTCTCTCTCCTTCCCTCCCTCTCCCTGTCTCACATAGAGACACATGTTTTATTTCTCCTACTCATTCTGTTTCTCTGATTGAATCCTGACTGAGCCAGGCTCCATCTCTTCCTGTCTCTGAATTGCCTATTGCCTGGCACATTGTTTTAAAGAGTGTTAAGTTTAAGCAAATGTGTGATTTGTCAAAATTAGTATTTGGATATCTTTCATATGCTCTATCAACATTAATTTTATTCCCTTTTTTTCCACATGTTTTGACCTATAATATAACAAATTTCCATAAATTCTTGCTAAAATATTAGGTGGACATGTAACAGATACAATGTTAACTCAAAGAACTTAAGTGTAACTAAAAAACTTTATCTAAAGAGTCAAGTTTCTAAGGAATGAAACTAAAATGATAGGCTGACAGGTGGCAAGTTTGATATTTTTATGTCAGCCATTTCTTTTGTACAGATGCAATAAGGAATTAATTAAATATCCCTTTGGAACAAAAGCTACTTCAGTGAATAATGGTACTTCAAAATAAATTGAGCATTTTAATATTGAAACATCTCATGGGTTAAATGTTCTTTACTGAAATATGATCAGCTACTATGAAAGACTAACTATTTCTCTCCCAAGACCCATAATTAAATAATAGGTCTCCAGCTAATGGTATTGATGTAAATAAAGAATATATTCATAAATTCTATGGGCTTTTAATGTCATTGAATGATAGAAGTTGGAGTACTTTAAATTTAGCTAATTGGTTTAACATGATCAAGTTATTATAAGTTGAAATCAATGTGCTTTTGTTTGTTTAATACATTTTATATACATATATTTTATATGATTACTTGCCATTATATATCTTCTTAGGTGAAATGTCTGTTAAGGATTTTTTATTCTACGGTACATTCTTAAGGTCTCCAATATTCCTTTGCTCTCTATTCTTACATATGAAACTCATTCAACTTCTCCCAAGAAAGTATATCCCAAGGTCTCATCAGTTGTTACCTCCTGCTCAAAGAATAGGATTCTCAGGTGATGTGTGGGAGATTACTAAATAAATGAAAATATGGGGTCAAATGGGCCAAATAATTATTCACAATGTTTTGGTGTCTCTAAAAATAAGAAATATAGTAGCAGAATCTGAGGTAGATTGTGGTTACCTGAAGATATTTATAGATTTATACAGCTTGCAGTAAAAAGTATGAAAATTGTCAATTAGAAAATTTTCAAAACAATTCTTTAGAAAGGTATAGTTAATGAACAATGAAAACCATCAATATCACCAGGAAGACATAAGAATGAAATATTAACAGAGTAAATAGAAAAAAAATGAGTTGGTATATATAGGAAAAATTCTGATGATTAGATTGCGAGATGATATATGAATTAGTTTACTTAATTTGATTTTCCTTTCTTCTATCACATAATGACCTTCATGAAATGTAAAATTGCTAGTATAATAGGTGCTTTATGGTACTTTAAGCTTTTTGTTTGTTTGTTTTTGTATCTCCACAGCTGAAATGGAATAGATGACTAAATTAACTATTATTTCTTATATACTTGCTGAAATACATGAGCTATTCAAGGCATTTTTGCCTTAGAATTTCTTTAAAATTGTAAGTGGAGAAAAATTACAGGAAAACTAATGAGTAAGATTCGAAATTAGTAAAATAAACACAGTTAACCCTGATTTATCTGTGACTTTTATAAACCCTAGCTGGAAACAATGCTATGTAATGGAAAATGTTCATGACAAATGCTTTAATTTCTTCTTTAGAATGAGAAAAGGTTAAATTAACTAATCAATAAACAGAAATCATCACTTCACCCAAATTATTGAATAAAATGCAAATGAGAAATGCATTCATATTTTCAAGATATTAAACATCAACATATAAAATAGAATATAAAATGTATGTTATGCCTTTTTCAATCAAGATTAAACAGATTTGTTAACCATCATCACAGATAACTATGAGGGATACAAACAAATTTACTATGTGGAGGTACCTTAGAGATGTCACTTAGGCAGAATTAGAATACTATCTCTGGAATTTATATTGAAATTCCCCAGCACAGTTCTCAGCTTTATATGTCATGAAGGTAAATTTATGTAATATATTCATATAAACCATTCTTACTGTGGACATCACTATTAACTAGACCCTTTGTTAAATGTATGGGATTAAAGTTTAGAAGAAGTTCTGTGAAATCCCATTAACTTCTTTCCAAAGCCAGCTCATGAGACTGACCTTCTTGCCTAGGATATGACAAATGAATGCCAGTGGTTGCAAGGGTGTGTGAATAAAATTAATACTCCAAGACAGAATTAAGCTTTAGGATGAAATTCTGTAAGGAGTGAATTCTGCCTCTGTAGGTTTTGTCCCCTGTAGGCACCAAAAATTGAAATGTAGTAATTTGGTAAGACTTGTTTTGTTCCTGAATGTCTTCATATATTATTCAAGGGCAAAGTGTTTTTTAATTTGGGAATTTATGTCTATGGTTAAGAACATCTGAGAAAGATTAATCCATCATTCTATTTTTTAAAAAAGCAAACAAAGAAAGAAAAAACTCTAAGTAGATGGATCAAATTTATATATGTATAATACATATACACACATAAATGTACACATATACATAGACACATATACATAAAGGCTAAATATATTTAACATATAGGACTATAGTTTCTAATCATAATGCCATAGAGCATGCCAAACAGAATAGTCTACATGTCTGGCTGGTCTGCATTATCTTCTGTGGGATTTAGCTTGTTCTTGTTGCAGGAGATCTGGTTTGCAGTCTCTGCTGGCCTGAGCACCTTTTCTTTCTTCCTTTCTTTCTTTAATCAGTGCATCATCACTAAGATACAATTATTGCATGAGTTTGTTCAGAGCTCAGACCTGAAGTATCCTTCCCATATGAACCAGATGACCCTAAGCCCCTCCAAGTCTGGCTAAGGCAAATTTTCAATCTTACAAGCAGACACTCTCTGAGTTTTTCTTCTGCTCTGAATTGTGCTTTATGCTCTGAGAGTTATATACTCTTCCTCTTTTTTGGAGGACATCTTAAAGAAAGGCCCCTGCTGCCTACCCCATCTAAAGCAATTATCTTCCTATTATTCACTTATTCCCTTGTTAAGATTCTTTCACATCACATCACAATGGATATTTGTTCTGTTTGCCTTTATGTTTTTGTCTGTTTCACTCCCTAGAATTTAAATTCCACAAGGGCAGAGGTCTTTTTTTTTCAATTGTACTATTGTCCCTAATACCTTATACTGTCTGACACACAATAAGGGTTCAAGGAATTGTCTGCTGATTAAAGGGTTAGTATCATTGTTAATGCAACTTTAGGCAGAGGTACTCAGTAAACTGGCTAACTTAGTGATCTGACCATATTTGTAAGCCACGCCTGATCTTCTTTCAGAATTTAATATGATATAAATCACAGAGGAATTTCTAAGGGGGCAAGGTTTTTGCACCATCATATGTTGGCCTCAAGTAAGGACAGATGTGACCACCCAGGAAAACAACTATTACCTTAAGGCAATTCTCTGAAGAGGTCAAGGTGTACTACAAACCATTCCCAGCACTTTCAGTGGCCAGGGTAGTAAAGGGCATCTGGGATGGGCAGTAACAATGCTGATTACCATCCATTGGGTTGAATCAATGATATAATTTAAAAAAGAAATTCCTTATCAAATGCTCATTAATTGTATATCTGCAGAGTGCTTTTGAGACTTAGAACTTACGAAAGCTTCAATTAAAGCAGAGTGGTAGCCATAAAATAAAAGGAAATTAGATTCCAAACTTTAGTAATAAAATTGAGTTTGGTTTTATGTGAGTTTTTCTTTGATAATAATTTCACAACCCATTTGAGAAAAAAAATAATTCCTGTTCATTAGTCAATAACTATAACTTTAAAACCTGAAAGTGTACCCAAGTATGTTCAGATATTCTTAAGAAGTGATTTTTCTGTCAAAAATTCATGGTATGATACTTGGAACACTCAAGTCTGGCTAATGGCAAGGGACCCACTTCTTTGATGAAGTAATACAAGTCTGGATATTGTCACCATGGAAAAAAGTGATCCCTCCAATTTTTCACTATGAGAAAGCCAGTGCCTTGGACATGATGTTCCCTTCTCTTGAAGGGAGATTTTAAATAGTGGAAAAGAAACTGCGGTTTCAGATTTGTTTTTAAAATAAATTAATATTTTACTTCAATTTCTGTATGACACATCTATAGTTAAAAGAATATTAGGGCTGGGGTAAGTGATGCAACTCTGTTGGTTTGGGGTTGGCAAGATGAGAAATTTGTCTTTCATCTGTTTGAGAACAAAAGATGAAGCATTGAGGGCTTCCCTGGTGGTGCAGTGGTTGAGAGTCCGCCTGCTGATGCAGGGGACATGGGTTCGTGCCCCGGTCCAGGATGAAAAGATGAAGCACTGAAATTAAAAATGTTATAATCTATACTAAATATAAGAAAAATAATTTTCCCTTAGCACATGCATTTCTTTTTTGGCAGACAAATTTTTACCAGGCATGTCTACTGTTTTGGTTAACATCATCTAGCAACTCTCGGTTATAGCTGTCACAAGGGGAAAAAGGGGAAAAGCATCATGCTCAAGTACCTTCTGTAAGGTACTTGGATCCAGGATCCTGCATCTTCAGAAGTAAGAAGTAAATGTCAAGTAACATAGTTGTTCTATTAACCTCCTATTATAATACTTCTCACTGAATTAAACTTTCTTCTAGAGCAGTAGGTTTTTATACCTTTTGTTCTGAAGACCCCTTTACACTTTTGATGATTTTAAAATACACAAGCATTACCGTCCATTATCAGCCAAAGTGATGACACCATCACATATCATGTAACTTCTGGAAAACTCCACTATATACTTGTAAGAGGATGAGAGTGAAAGAGACAATTTATGTCTTAGCATTATTTTAAAAAGAATTGTGTCCACATAGATCTACTGAAAAACCCACAGTGGTTCCAGGATCACACACTGAAAACAGTGTTATTAACTTATTAAAGAAAGTCTAAGGAATTGACTAGAAGGCAGGAATTTAGAATTGCTCAAAATTACTCCCTCTTTATTTCAACTCAGCTTAACTAAACCACAATTAATATAGAACTAACTAAGAAGCGCTACTTGGCAAATAATTCAATACAGTATCATATAGAAGTATATTTGCTTACCTTCTCCCAATATTAGTGTATATTTTTTTACTAAGTAATTTCTATTACCCTTTGTTGTTAATAGCAAAAGTAAATATTAAATTGGATAAAAGCCCACCTACTTAAATTATTAATAAATTAATTAAATAATTATCATTTGAATATTAGTTAATACTTCTTAATCATATATATTAATTATTTAAATACATTTTGTTGGGAACTCTAAACTGAGACATACACTTAACTTGTTTTCAAAGGTTTTCAAATCTGTTAGGGAAAATAGATAAGTATATAAATAGCTATAACACAAGACAGATTACGTTCAACACATATATGCTTGTACTATCAGGAAAACCTTCTGGAAGGAGTAAACTTTTTAATGTGAACTATGTTACTTGTAACAATAAAATGGGTGCAAATTATTAGTTCTTGTAATGAATTTGTATTCTCATTAATGACCTTTGTGACTCAGACTTTTCACACCCTAACAGACTCATTTTCACAAGAGGGATTGGGAATAGATGATGAATTTTTATTTAAATTTGTTTTCTTTAGATTGTTTAGATAATTATAGGAAAAGGTAGAGCTATTTCGAAATGTCTTTCCCTTAGGTACAAGAGACTGATTTAATTTAGGGCTGGGACTGAAAGTCTGAATTCAGACAATACTCATTTTTAATCAGTATGTTACTCAGATAATTCAGATGATACAAAATAAAGTTCATGTGGCAGAGAGTTCAAAGGATATTTATTTAAGCCACATAAAAATATAATGCAATAAGTAGTTTCTAAAGAAACTTATCATAAGAAGAAGGTATCTGACATTTCTAACAAATATGTGAACTAAAATATTTCCTTAAGGTGTATGCACAAATTATTACAGATTACATTTGAACCACGAATAGATCAGAAGATGGGAAGTTAGGGGTTCAACAACTATCTACCTTAAAGGCTATTTTAAATGAAGTACTATCCATTTAAGAAATTATCAAAGGAAGTCTATATTCTTTGATATATCTTTCTTAAGCAGATCAGCTTAAATGTATAGAAAATGTAATACATTTGAATCTTTAATGAAACATAGCAGGTTATAAATATTCTAAAAGAAATTCAACATATGCTATTCTTTTATTACTTATATAATGGACATCCGTTGATCTAGACTATAGCCACATTGAAGACATGTCTTCATTATACATTTTCAATGAGCCTCATAGCTTCATTGAAATGGAGGTATTATTACTAACAGTCCTAATTTAGTTTTGAGGAGACTCATGGTAAATCACTCAATTTTTCTGAGCCTAAGTCACAGAGCAGTAAGAATGAGGTCTTCTGACTTATCATCAGTATAATCTTTCCCATCACACCACAACTTTGTCCAGATAGGTGAGCAATATGTCATCCTTTCTGGTTCTGTTATGACCTTGGTAAATAAAGGATTACATGTTGCTTAACTTCATCGTAACCTTATCAAAACCTATAACCTTAGGAGACTAAGAAGAAGATCTCATCATCTCTCTTCTGGAAATTTTTTTTTGTTTTTTTTTTTAACCTGCTAGTAACTAATCTTGTGTGTGTGTGTCTGTGTGTGGCAAAAGTTTGTGTTCCATAACTAGACCTCAAAAGTTTAAAGTAGAAGAGAGGGGGAAGTTGGTGGAAGAGTAAGACATGGAGATCACCTTCCACCCCAGAGATACATCAGAAATACATCTACACGTGGAACAACTCCTACAGAACACCTACTGAAGGCTGGCAGAAGACCTCAGACCTCCCAAAAGGCAAGAAACTCCCCATGTACCTGGGTAGGGCAAAAGAAAAAAGAATAAACAGAGACAAAAGGATAGGGACGGGACCTGCACCAGTGGGAGGGAGCTGTGAAGGAGGAAATCTTTCCACACACTAGGAGCCCCTTCGTGGGCAGAGACTGCGGGTGGCGGAGGGGGGAGCTTCAGCACCGTGGAGGAGAGCGCAGCCACAGGGGTGCAGAGGGCAAAGCAGGGAGATTTCCGCAGAGAGGATCGGTGGCAACCAGCACTCACCAGCCCAAGTGTCTTGTCTGCTCACACGCCGGGGCAGGCAGGGCTGGGAGCTGAGGCTCGGGCTTCGGTTGGAGCGCAGGGAGAGGACTGGGGTTGGCAGTGTGAACACAGCCTGCAGTGGGTTAGTGCACCACGGCTAGGCGGGAGGGAGTGTGGGAAAAAGTCTGGACCTACGAAAAAAGCAAGAGACTTTTTCTTCCCTTTTTTGTTTCCTGGTGCGCGAGGAGAAGGGATTAAGAGAGCTGCTTAAAGGAGCTCCAGAGACAGGCGCGAGCCGTGGCTAAAAGCACGGACCCCAGAGACGGGCATGAGATGCTAAGGGTGCTGCTGCTGCCACCAAGAAGCCTGTGTGCGAGCACAGGTCACTCTCCACACCTCCCCTCCCGGGAGACTGTGCAGCCCGCCACGGCCAGGGTCCCGTGATCCAGGGACAACTTCCCCAGGAGAACACACGGCACGCCTCAGGCTGGTGCAAAATCACTCCGGCCTCTGCTGCCGCAAGCTCACCCCGCACTCAGTACCCCTCCCTCCCCCAGGCCTGAGTGAGCCAGAGCCCCCGAATCAGCTGCGCCTTTAACCCCGTCCTGTCTGGGCGAGTAACAGATGGCCTCAGGTGACCTACACACAGAGGTGGGGCCAAGTCCAAAGCTGAGCCCCGGGAGGTGTGCAAACAAAGAAGAGCAAGGGAAATCTCTCCCAGCAGCCTCAGGAGCAGTGGATTAAAGCTCCACAATCAACTTGATGTACCCTGCACCTGTGGAATACCTGAATAGACAATAAACCATCTCAAATCAAGGAAGGGGAATTTGAGAACAAGATTTATTATTTTTTTCCCCTTTTCCTCTTTTTGTGTGTATGCTTCTGTATGAGATTTTGTCTGTATAGCTTTGCTTTCACCATTTGACTTAGGATTCTATCCATCCGGTTTTCTTTTTTGTTTTTTTTTTAACTTAAAATTTTTTTTTTCCTTAATAATTATTTTTATTATAATAACGTTATTTTATTTTATCTTACTTTATTTTATTTTCTTTTATCCTCTTTCTTTCTTTCGTTCCTTTCTTTCTTTCATTCATTCATTCTTTCTTTCTTTCTTTCTACTTTTTCTCCCTTTTATTCTGAGCCCTGTGGATGAAAGGCTCTTGGTGCTGCAGCCAGGAGTCAGTGCTGTGCCTCTGAAGTGGGAGAGCCAACTTCAGGACACTGGTCCACAAGAGACCTCCCAGCTTCTCATAATATCAAAGTGAAAATCTCCCAGAGATCTCCATCTCAACACCAACACCCAGCTTCACTCAATGACCAGCAAGATACAGTGCTGGACACCCTATGCCAAACAACTAGCAAGATAGGAACACAACAACACCCATTAGCAGAGAGGCTGCCTAAAATCATCATAAGTCCACAGGCACACAAAAACACACTACCAGATGTGGACCTGACCACCAGAAAAACAAGATTCAGCCTCATCTACCAGAACACAGGCACTAGACCCCTCCACCAGGAAGCCTACACAACCCACTGAACCAACCTTAGCCACTGTGGACAGACACCAAAAACAACGGGAACTACAAACCTGCAGCCTGCAAAAAGGAGACCCCCAAAATAGTAAGATAAGCAAAATGAGAAGACAGAAAAACAAAGCAGATGAAGGAGCAAGATAAAAACCCACCAGACCGAATAAATGTAGAGGCAATAGGCAGTCTACCTGAAAAATAATTCAGAATAATGATAGTAAAGATGATCCAAAATCTTGGAAATAGAATAGACAAAATGCAAGAAACATTTAACAAGGACCTAGAAGAACTAAAGATGAAACAAGCAATGATGAACAATACAATAAGTGAAAAAAAAAAAACTCTAGAAGGGATCAATAGCAGAATAACTGAGGCAGAAGAACGGAGAAGTGACCTGGAAGATAAAATAGTGGAAATAACTACTGCAGAGCAGAAAAAAGGAAAAAGAATGAAAAGAACTGAGGACAGTCTCAGAGACCTCGGGGACAACATTAAACACACCAACATTCGAATTATCGGGGTTCCAGAAGAAGAAGAGAAAAAGAAAGGGACTGAGAAAATATTTGAGAGATTATAGTTGAAAACTTCCATAACATGGGAAAAGAAATAGTCAATCAAGTCCAGGAAGGACAAAGAGTCTCATACAGGATAAATCCAAGGAGAAACATGCCAAGAAACATATTAATCAAACTGTCAAAAATTAAATTGAAAGAAAGCATATTAAAAGCACCAAGGGAAAAACAACAAATAACACACAAGGGAATCCACATAAGATTAACAGCTGATCTTTCAGCAGAAACTCTGCAAGCCAGAAGGGACTGGCAGGACATATTTAAACTGATGAAGGAGAAAAACCTACAACCAAGATTACTCTACCCAGCAAAGATCTCATTCAGATTTGATGGAGAAATTAAAACCTTTACAGACAAGCAAAAGAATATTGATAATTACCTTAAATGTAAATGGATTAAATGCTCCCACCAAAAGACACAGACTGGCTGAATAGATAGAAAAACAAGACCCATATATATGCTGTCTACAAGACACCCACTTCAGAACTAGAGACACATACAGGCTGAAAGTGAGGGGATGGAAAAAGATATTCCATGCAAATGGAAACCAAAAGAAAGCTGGAGTAACAATTCTCATATCAGGCAAAATAGACTTTATATAAAGACCATTACAAGAGACAAAGAAGGACACCACATAATGATCAAGGGATTGATCGAAGAAGAAGATATAACATTTGTAAATATTTATGCACCCAACATAGGAGCACCCCAATACATAAGGCAAATACTAACAGCCATAAAAGGGGAAATCAACAGTAACACATTCATAGTAGGGGACTTTAACACCCTACTTTCACCAATAGACAGATCATCCAAAATGAAAACAAATAAGGAAACACAAGCTTTAAATGACACATTAAACAGGATGGACTTATTTGATATTTATAGGACATTCTATCCAAAAACAACAGAATACACATTTTTCTCAAGTGCTCATGGAACATTCTCCAGGATAGATCATATCTTGGGTCACAAATCAAGCCCTGGTAAATTTAAGAAAATTGAAATTGTATCAAGTACCTTTTCAGACCACAATGCTTTGAGACTAGATATCAATTACAGGAAAAGATCTGTAAAAAATACAAACACATGGAGGCTAAACAATACACTACTTAATAATGAAGTGATCACTGAAGAAATCAAAGAGGAAATCAAAAATTACCTAGAAACAAATGGCAATGGAGACACGACAACCCAAAACCTATGGTATGCAGCAAAAGCAGTTCTAAGAGGGATGTTTATAGCAATATCATCCAACCTTAAGAAACAGGAAACATATGGAATAAACAACCTAACCTTGCACCTAAAGCAACTAGAGAAAGATTAACAAAAGAACCCCAAAGTTAGCAGAAGGAAAGAAATCATAAAGATCAGATCAGAAATAAATGAAAAAGAATTGAAGAATTGAAATAAATGAAAAAGAATTGAAAATAAATGAAAAAGCTCAATAAAACTAAAAGCTGGTTCTTTGAGAAGATAAACAAAATTAATAAACCGTTAGCCAGACTCATCAAGAAAAAAAGGGAGAAGACTCAAATCAATAGAATTAGAAATGAAAAAGGAGAAGTAACAACTGGCACTGCAGGAAAACAAAAGATCGTGAGAGATTACTACAAGCAGCTCTATGCCAATAAAATGGACAACCTGGAAGAAATGGACAAATTCTTAGACATTCACAACATTCTGAGACTGAACCAGGAAGAAATAGAAAATATGAACAGACCAATCACAAGCACTGAAATAGAAAATGTGATTAAAAATCTTCCAACAAACAAAAGCCCAAGACCAGATGGCTAATTCTATCAAACATTTAGAGAAGAGCTAACACCTGTCTTTCTCAAACTCTTCCAAAATATAGCAGAGGGAGGAACACTCCCAAACTCATTCTATGAGGCCACCATCACCCTGATACTAAAACCAGAAAAGGATGTGACAAAGAAAGAAAACTACAGGCCAACGTCACTGATGATCATAGATGCAAAAATCCTCAACAAAATACTAGCAAACAAAATCCAACAGCACATTAAAAGGATCGTAAGCCATGATCAAGTGCGGTTTATTCCAGGAATGCAAGGATTCTTCAATATTTGCAAATCAATCAACGTGATAAACCATATTAACAAATTGAAGGAGAAAAACCATATGGTCATCTCAATAGATGCAGAGAAAAGTTTTGACACAATTCAGCACTGATTTATGATAAAAACCTTGCAGAAAGTAGGCATAGAGGGAACTTTCCTCAACATAATAAAGGCCATATATGACAAGCCCACAGCAAACATCATCCTCAATGGTGAAAAACTGAAAGCATTTCCACTAAGATCAGGAACAAGACAAGGTTGCCCACTCTCACCACTCTTATTCAACATAGTTTTGGAAGTTTTAGCCACAGCAATCAGAGAAGAAAAGGAAATAAAAGGAATCCAAATCGGAAAAGAAGTAAGCTGTCACTGTTTGCAGATGACATAACACTATACATAGAGAATCCTAACGATGCTACCAGAAAACTACTAGAGCTAATTAATTAATTTGATAAAGTAGCAGGATACAAAATTAATGCACAGAAATATCTGGCTTTCCTATACACTAATGATGAAAAATCTGAAAGTGAAATTAAGAAAACAGTCCCATTTACCATTGCCATAAAAAGAATAAAATATCTAGGAATAAACCTACCTTAGGAGACAAAGATCTGTATGAAGAATGTTATAAGACACTGATGAAAGAAATTAAAGATGATACAAATAGATGGAGAGATATACCATGTTCTTGGATTGGAAGAATCAATATTGTAAAAATGACTCTACTACCCAAAGCAATCTAGAGATTCAATGAAATCCCTATCAAACTACCACTGGCATTTTTCACAGAACTAGAACAAAAAATTTCGCAATTTGTATGGAAACACAAAAGACCCCGAATAGCCAAAGCAATCTTGAGAACGAAAAACGGAGCTGGAGGAATCAGGCTCCCTGACTTCAGACTATACTACAAAGCTACAGTAATCAAGACAGTATGGTACTGGCACAAAAACAGAAAGATAGATCAATGGAACAGGATAGAAAGCCCAGAGATAAACCCACGCACATATGGTCACCTTATCTTTGATAAAGGAGGCAGGAATGTACAGTGGAGAAAGGACAGCCTCTTCAATAAGTGGTGCTGGGAAAACTGGACAGGTACATGTAAAAGTATGAGATTAGATCACTCCCTAACACCATACACAAAAATAAGCTCAAAATGGATTAAAGACCTAAATGTAAGGCCAGAAACTATCAAACTCTTAGAGGAAAACATAGGCAGAACACTCTATGACATAAATCACAGCAAGATCCTTTTTGACCCACCTCCTAGAGAAATGGAAATAAAAACAAAAATAAACAAATGGGACCTAATGAAACTTCAAAGCTTTTGCACAGCAAAGGAAACCATAAACAAGACCAAAAGACAACACTCAGAATGGGAGAAAATATTTGCAGATGAAGCAACTGACAAAGGATTAATATCCAAAATTTACAAGCAGCTCATGCAGCTCAATAACAAAAAAACAAACAACCCAATCCAAAAATGGACAGAAGACCTAAACAGACATTTCTCCAAAGAAGATATACAGAATGCCAACAAACACATGAAAGAATTCTCAACATCATTAATTATTAGAGAAATGCAAATCAAAACTACGATGAGATATCATCTCACAGCAGTCAGAATGGCCATCATCAAAAAATCTAGAAACAATAAATGCTGGAGAGGGTGTGGAGAAAAGGGAACACTCTTGCGCTGCTGGTGGGAATGTGAATTGGTACAGCCACTATGGAGAACAGTATGGAGGTTCCTTAAAAAACTACAAATAGAACTACTGTATGACCCAGCAATCCCACTACTGAGCATATACCCTGAAAAAAACCGTAATTCAAAAGGATTGAACCAAAGTATTCATTGCAGCTCTATTTACAATAGCCAGGACATGGAAACAACCTAAATGTCCATCATCGGATGAATGGATAAGGAAGATTTGGCACATATATAGAATGGAATATTAGCCATAAAAAGAAACAAAATTGAGTTATTTGTAGTGAGGTGGATGGACCTAGAGTCTGTCATACAGAGTGAAGTAAGTCAGAAAGAGAAAGACAAATACTGTATGCTAACACATATATATGGAATCTAAAAAAAAAAAATGTCATGAAGAAACTAGGGGTAAGACAGGAATAAAGACACAGACCTACTTGAGGATGGACTTGAGGATATGGGGAGGGGGAAGGGTAAGCTGTGACAAAGTGAGAGAGTGGCATGGACATATATACACTACCAAACCTAAAATAGATAGCTAGTGGGAAGCAGCCGCATAGCACAGGGAGATCAGCTCAGTTCTTTGTGACCACCTAGAGGGGTGGGATAGGGATGGTGGGAAGGAGGGAGACACAAGAGGGAAGAGATATGGGAACATATGTATATGTTTAACTGATTCACTTTTTTATAAATTAGAAACTAACACACCGTTGTAAAGCAATTATACTCCAATTAAAAAAAAAGTTTAAAGTAAAATTGTGGTGGAAAAGTAAGTTAGGGTCTATTCACATTATGATAAAAAGTATAACTAACAAAGAAATCAACCAGAATAGGTTCCTGATAGGACAATAGCAGAGCTGCAATTTCAGCCAGGGGTCCACACCCTTCCAGTATTCCAAGTGTTTCTGGATGAATTAAGAGTATCTCTCTTCCCCTTGTGAGAACCTGCCTGAGCTAGCTTGAGATTTTTATCATCCAGGAAAATTCCATTCTGGAAGTAAGGCAGACTAGATAACTCTAAGATACCTACAATAAATTATCTTAGAATGCAAGTAACCTTTCAAGACATTACTGAGTGTTCTGACAGACTGCCTTGATTAGTTTATACCACGTGAAATTGCCATTCTTTTTAGGTCAACACCAGTTTGACAATTTCATATGGTTCAACTTAATACCTTCATTGTGTGAGAAACAATAAAGTATTTTCATTAAGGGTATGAATTTTGGTGTCCAAAGACCTTCACTCATATGTCAGCACTTGCCCATGCTAACTAGGGTAAGTTACTTATCTCTCAAATGGACATTATTATAATAGATATAGGCCTTATAAAATTATTGAAATTGACTAACACTATGAATATATTTATATTTAGCACAGTACTAGATAGAGTAGTACCCAATAAATAATAGCTATTGTAGGGCTAATATTACTGCTAAACTCCTACATTCTAGCTTTGAATCCTACCTTCTAGCTTTCTGGCCCAGGAAGACTTATTAATTACTTCTGATGAACCAGGACTGTACCTCCAGTTTTGACTTTACTCCTGTCATAGTTAATCATACAGTGCCTTCCAGACATGGTTTTCTGAGGATGCCTACCTGAATAAGCTCGGTTAGCACTAATACTAGAATTTGGTCCTTAAACCTGTAGCTCTTAATGCCCAGAAAACTCTGTCCCATATATGACTTAGAAGATAGAGCACCTTTACACTTGGATTTATACACACAATTTTTGAACCATTTATAAAAAAAAAATTTTTGCTTTTGATTCTTACATAGAGGATGTTTTCAGTACTCTATAATAAAGTTAGATGTAAAATAGAATATGTGTTACTCTCCCAACCTCACTACTATTTTCTCTTGGCTCTGGACAATCAAGATTCTATACTCGTTCTTCTAGTAGCCTCCCAGACATTCTTTTGGAATTGTTCTTTCAAATTCACAAGCAGACTACTATTACTTTCCCCAGCCATTGGCCTCTCCATGTCTTTGCTCTGACTGTTGTGCAGGCTGGATTGTAAATTCCTTGAGGACAGGCTCTGTATTATTCACCTTTGCATTTGACTAGCACATAGTTTCTCATATTATAAGCACCTTAATAAATATGTTAAATGGAACTTATCTTACTATCCAAATTATAAGTAGGTGATTACAAAAAGGTGTTTGAAAAATTTATACTTAGAACTTGAAACACTTAGGAAATGTTTTTGTTCATTTTAAATAGTAAATCACATATTGGAAATGTTTTTAGATCTCACAGACCAACAATAATGACCTATTAACTCACCTTGCAGCTGAAATAATACTACCAGGAAAAAAAAAAAGATATTCTACCTGTGTGTCTCAATGACCCTTCAATTTTCTTGAGTACTTGATTCCAGAATTGAAACAGAGCAGACCCTGTAGGCAGAGGTCCCAAGCCCCCGGGCCATGGACCAGTACTGGGTCCGTGGCCTGTTAGGAGCCGGGCCGCACAGCAGAAGGTGAGCGGTGGGTGAGTGAGTGAAGCTTCATCTGCCTCTCCCCATCACTTTCATTACTGCCTGAACCATCCCCCGCAACCCCTGTCTGTGGAAAAATTGTCTTCCACGAAACCAGTCCCTGGTACCAAAAAGGTTGGGGACCACTGCTGTAGGGGCTCCTGGGCACAAGGAGCCTTTCTGTTCAGCCTCCATGACCTTCCCTGAGTTTCAAAGGGCAGATTTAAACAGTTTCTAATCAAGGGAGGAACAACCAACAAACTACCTGAGGCAAGATTAAAGGGACCAGAGGAGCTCATCAAAATTAGGAGACTGATCATCTCAGACCCTGCAGATATCCTAATCTTGTCATCAACCCCATCTTTGAAGTATTGTTATAAAACTCCTCATCAAATCCTCCCGGGTTGGGACACATAGTTTTTTTAAGGTGGGAGCCGGCTGTGTCTCCATTTGCCTGGCAAAACAATTAAGAAAACCTTTTCTACTTCACCCAAAACTGTGTCTCCGAGATTCCATCTGGCACGGGTACAGAGAGGCTAAGCTATCGGCATCATTTTTGGCGTCCAAAGTGGGGCTGACTTGGGAAGGTCCTGGGGTGGGGATGTCCCTTGGCTTCTTAGGATGCTCCAATGTTTTCTCCATACCAGCCTCTTTCTAGGGAGTGGAGAGTTGGAGAACTCCTATAGAGGCCCGAGCCACAGTCATACCCTGTCTGCCATCCCAGCAGATGGAAATCTGGGGCAGGAGTAGACGGCGGAAGAAGGATCACCCTAGCAGCTGCTGAGGCCATCTTTGCCTTGAGGCTGTTCCTCTCTTCCTCCTGCTTGGACCGCCCTGGTACTCCAAGGACTTATTTTGGGGAAACAGAAGAGTAGCATCCAGGACACCTTGGCCAGCATGTGATAAGTCCCTGGTATGCATTCTGAGGACCTGTTTGGCCCTGTCTGTTTGGGGGAGCCTTGGTTCCTATTTGGGGGATTTTCCATTCCCAGGAATCTCATTTGGAGGGAGCCTCAGTTCTCATTTAGGGTTATTCCATTCCAGGGAATCCCATTTAGAAGGTGTTGCAGGAAAGAAAGTGGGGCACAAGAGGATGGTCACGTCTCAGGTCTCAGGCAAGTCCCTGAGACGGCCATCAAGTGTAGGTGCTTGGCTCTTGAAATAATTCAAGAGCGAGCCACAGTAAAGTGAAAGGAGGTTTATTCACAGAGATACACACTCCACAGACAGAGTGTGGGCCATCTTGGCAAGTGAGAGAGGCACCAGGGTACATGGCTGTCAGTTTTTATAGGGGTGGGTAATTTCATATGCTAATCAGTAGGAGGATTATTCCAACTATTCTGGGGAAGGGGTGGGGATTTCCAGGAATTGAGCCACTGCCCACTTTTTGACCTTTTATGGTAGACCTTGGTACTGTCATAGCGCCTGTGGGTGTGTCATTGCATGCTGATGTGTTACAATGACTGTATATGGAGGCTCAAGGTCTAGTGGAAGTTGACTCATCCACCACCTTGGACCTAGCTGGTGCTAACCAGTTTATGTTCTTTCCTCGGGCTATGTCATTCTTTTCAAGTTTGTGCCCTGCCCCTTTCCTATCTGATTGGCAACTGCTTGGACCGGGATCATGGGCTAAGTTGGGACTTGGAAGCAAATTTGGTTTTGGCTTGTTTGGTTTCAGGTTTCTGTTGCTGGTGAGGAGTTTGTTTTGTTCTTAGTCCATGCATGAATGTTCTATCAATCAAACATGGGAAATGCTTCTTCTTTGATTCCATCTGATAGACCCCTGGGGAAAATCCTGGCAGACTGGTCAACCTATAGTTATAAGCCTATGACTAAGAAAAAATAAAATTTTATTGTAATTCTGCTTGACCAAAGTACATTCTTGAAAATGAGGAAGGTTGGTCTTTGAATGGTAGCCTAAATTACTATACTGTTCTTCAGCTAGAGTCATTTTGTCACAGAAGTGGAAAGACAGGGGAATTTCCATATATCTAAGCCTTCATGAAACTGCATAGTAAGGAAAGTGAACAGCCAGGTACTGATGGTACAAAGGGAGAGGAAAAATCTCATTCTGACCATGCAGTCATCAGAAACATGGAAGAATACAAATATACAAACAAATAACTGAGCAAAATAACCAAAGGCTGAGTACCCACCCTGTATGTTGTTCTTGGTGGTGGAAGTGGTGATGGTGTTTATATATATATATATATATATATATATACTGAGATAGTCAACAATGGTGGCACATAATCTTGATTCTATATTATATATCTTGGAAATTTACCTATGTCTAAAATTTCTGCTTTCAAAGCCAACTAAGTATGATTTTTTACTCCTTACTGTTAGCAAAGTTTCCTTTAATTTGTCTAGGTTAAAAGACCTAGGCATTTAGAGGGAAAAAACATTTCTTTCATTTGACTACAAAAAATTCTTCAGCTTTTTAGTGCTATTTTAAAAAATCATATAAGATATTCAATTTCAAAGGGACACTATCAGTTTCTTGGTTTTAACCCCACAAGAAACTTTACCTTACATAACAGTTAAATAGACTCTCAACATCTAAATGAATTGGGTTATTGCTGAAGCTCAGTACCTTGCAAGGTGACACATTTCCTTCCTTCCTTCCTTTCTTCCTTCCTTCCTTTTTTTCCACAGATTATATGGGCAGAATTTAGGATCAATTATATTTTATGACATCAAAGGATCAACCTTACAGCTACATCCATTTATGAGTTCTAAATCATTCTTCTGGAACTAAGCAGAAAAGATCTAATTCCTTTATCTCTTGTTCTCCTTTTTTTCCCACTAAATACCACTCCTCACTCCTAATTATTAACTCAAAAAATCATCACCAACCTACCACTGTCCCATGTGGCACCAGAGGAAATGAGTTCTCCATGCTTGAATATTAAATTTGAACAAATATTAAATGTCTCACATTAGGGTTTCAAGTAGATGATCTTTATATTTTGTTTAAATTCTAATTTTCTACTATTGTGTAATATCAGTATAAGAATTATACTCCCCCCTCACCAATAACTAAATAGACATTTACATAATTACCAGGTGTAAAACAGTATTTACTTCATAAGGCTATTTTCAGGGATACATGAAATAATCTATATAAAACACCTAGCACATTGCCTGATACATAAACAGTGCTCAAAATACAATTTTAAACTAATTACTCTAAAGTTACTTTGTATAAGCTAAACTCAAGGAATAGTTCTATGACCCCTTCTAACTTATTTGTGTTTTTGAAACACACATGATAGTGAATTCTGGCTACTGTGTTTATTCTTAGTGTGGTTGAATGAGATGTGCACAGAAGCACAGTAATCCCATGGCACTGAGAAAATAATTTTGATTTCAATGTTAGATAGTGAGTGAATCAGCTAGTTAATGGCATGATCAAACAATAGTGGAAATACCAGTCACTCCTATCACGGCACAAAGATTGACCTGCTTATGGCTGGAAATAATGCACACATTGTTCCTGAAACCAATCTATCACCACAAAATAGCACTATGGTCTAAACACTTTAATCCTTCTCTACATGTGTGCTTTGGCTTGTACTATGGGGAAAATAATATAAAGTTTAGTAAATAGTTAACATTAAATCAAAAGAAGACACAGAGGATGATTTTCATGGTATTATCCGGTTAATTTTAGATACTGATGTGATCTCTATTTCTTTATAAATATAGGTTGTTTGTTTAACTTGTACACTTTACTTATATATTTTAAAACATGTACACCATTTTAGAAATATCCTATATTTTAGGATTATATTTTAACTTTTTATTCATGTGAATAATGTTGAATCACATATGCAAGAGCATTTTTTTAAGAAAATAGCATCACACACATTTTATTATTTTTTAAAATTAATTAATTTATTTATTTATGGCTGTGTTGGGTCTTCGTTTCTGTGCAAGGGCTTTCTCTAGTTGTGGCAAGCGGGGGCCACTCTTCATCACAGGCGCAGGCTCAGTAATTGTGGCTCACAGGTCCAGTTGCTCCATGGCATGTGGGATCTTCCCAGACCAGGGCTTGAACCCGTGTCCCCTGCATTGGCAGGCAGATTCTCAATCACTGCACCACCAGGGAAGCCCCATCACACACATTTTAAAATTAGACGTCTTAGAGCCTTGCCCTCTTAAAGATTAACTTATACAAAATAACATGAGTAGTTAATAAAAAGTATAGTAACAGCCCATATTTATTGAGCACTTAGTATATGCCAGGCAATGTGCCAAGTGCTTTGCACATATTATATCCCATATCCCTGAAAATATCCCTAAAATGTAAATTTACCTGTTAATTACTTTGACAGTGACATGCAAATTCCTGTAATATTTATTGAGGAGATCATTCTCTTAACTGATAATTATAGCATTATGGAAAATTAGGATTTAAAGAGAGTATAAAGGTCATCTACCTGAAACCCTAATGTGAGGATTGAACCTTCTGTACACTGTCCCTTCCAAGTTTAATATTTCAGGCACAAGGAACTAACTGCTTCTGGATATGGCTCACCCTATCTTAGAACAGTTTTAGCTGTTGGAAAACTATTTTAAATTCAGCCAAATTCTGTTTTTCTTTAGTTTCCCTAGTTGTCTGTTTTCTAGAAGCAAGACAGAACACATTAGGTGAAGTATTAAGAAATGTACAGTGTGACCTGTCCTTCTGTCTAAGACATTTCTTTCCCAGACTAAACTTCTCAGTTCCCTATTTTTTTTTTTTCCAGTACGTGGGCCTCTCACTGTTGTGGCCTCTCCCGCTGCGAAGCGCAGGCTCAGCGGCCATGGCTCACTGGCCTAACCGCTCTGCGGCATGTGGGATCCTCCCCAACTGGGGCACGAATCTGTGTCCCCTGCATCGGCAGGTGGACTCTCAACCACTGCACCACCAGGGAAGCCCCCCAGTTCCCTTTAATTGTTCTGTATGTGATCTATGTCATTTCTTCACTCTGCTAGCAGCTCTTCTGTGAGTTTTCCCTGGATTACCTCTCTTTATCTTAAAGACCGATACCTAGAATAGCCCACTGGTCAGATCAGCAGCACAGATTTTCTATTCAACTGCCTGATTTCTTATTGTCCCTCTCTTACTCACTGTGAGTTTAGCAACTTACTTAAACCTCTCTTTGTTATAAAGTAAGGCTAAAATAGTCTCTCCCTCATAGACTTGCTGTTAGGTTTCAATGAGATATTCCACATAATGTCCTTAGAATAGTTCTTGGCACATGGAAAATATTCAGCAAATGCTTTGTATTATTATTAATACTATTTGTTTGAAAATTGCCATCATAAATACTATTTTCAAGGTTTGATCTTCCCATAGCGTAGTGACAATTTCACCATAATTTTTCTAATGTATCTAAAATGGGGTTAGTTTCTGACAACAGTGGAGATTAAAATTATAGATTGTATATGTTAATGAATAAATGTATAAATAAATGAATAATGTATATGTGTATATATAATGTGTATGTGTATATATATGTGTGTGTATAGATATTATATATATGTTATATATATGAAATTTACTCCCAAATAGCCAAAGCACTGGTAGTTAAGAAATCATTTTAAAATATATTACTCAATATATTAACTTAACTAGGAGATTTCTAATGAAGTTACAAATTAACTTATGCAGTCGATATTTATTGAAAGAAGTAATTGTCAAGTAATGTCTACCTTAACTAGGAGATTTCTAATGAAGTTACAAATTAACTTATGCAGTCGATATTTATTGAAAGAAGTAATTGTCAAGTAACATATTTCTTCAGTCAGTTAATCAGTTTTTCCTTTCTATATAGTCAATCAAATTAACAGGTGACCTGGATTCTACTTCCTCAAAGTCTCTTGACTTGCTTCCTTCCTTTACTTCACCACAGCTCTTACAAACTCAACCTCATTTTATTTTACTGGTAATCTAGGAAAACCTGATCATTGGTGTCTCTGCAACTTTCTCCTCAAATCAATTTATCCAGGACACTCCCTGTTACCAGAATAATTTTCCTTAAATGCAAGTTTGATGATTTATCATTTCACTTGTTAAGAACTCACAATTATCTCCTAGGCCACTTACCCATCATCTGGCCTTCCTTGTAGAGTCTAATTTATCTTTGTAGTGCTGGTTTTTCCTCTTTTTGAAAAATATATACCTTAATCACTAGCCAACACATTCTACACACTTCTCTTTAAATGCAGCCTGAACTTAGTACTCTATTGCATTTTTATTTGTTCACATAGGCTAACATTTTCCTCCCACTCATCTTTGCTTATTATGATTCTTCCACTTTGCATCTTAAATACCACTCCATCCATAAAGTCTTTCTGGTTCTCCAGTTCAACACAATCTCTTGAGACAGATGTTAAACCCCAATGTTCTCTGTTTGAACGTATCTTAGGGCACTTTAACAAACTTGTATCATCGTCATTTCTGTATTTCTCTTATGTTCCTATCTCAGCATAAATCCTTTGAATATAGATACAGTGTCCTATTTTTCATAGTAGCTCCTCACAATATTTAGCCAAATTCCTTGGAAATCATATGAGCTCAATAAATATTTGTTGAGATGGTAGTATTCCCTAAAATAGGCACATGTTAAGTTTCTAAGATTTATTTTTTTTAATGTAACTATTTTTTTCTCTTATAAAGACATACTTAGATACTTTTAAACATTTTTGAAAAATAACTTAGAAGAATTAACAGAAAATCTCTGTAAGTATAAACCAATTTTATAACATAAATGATTATAACATAAATGACCTTACTTTAGATATTTCTTTTGCATATTGAAATATTCAAAACATTATTTACCCCATTTACTTTTACACAAATCCACAAAATACAAGAGCAAGAAAACTCAAATTAAAAAATAAATTAAAATTACTGCTTTGGTTGGTATCACTCTGCTTGAAATGATCGTCAAGTTTTTTCATGATTTTTATTCATGTAGAGTTATGTTTGCCAGCTACAAAACTATAGACTTAAACACATGATAAATACAACCAACACAAGGGCTAGCTGAGGAAACTGTGACCCAAGGGCAGATAATTACTGTGTTAGAGTTAGGTCAGATGACTGGAGATCTGGTCTGAATTACCGGCTACCACTCATCAAATAATCCTCCCTCACCTGGCCTTCCAAATGAGGATTAGCTTGTCTTTCCAGGTTGAGAAATTATGCTTTTGAACAAAGCTGGGCTTCCCTGGTGGCACAGTGGTTGAGAATCTGCCTGCCAATGCAGAGGACACGGGTTCAAGCCCTGGTCTGGGAAGATCCCACATGTCATGGAGCAACTAGGCCCGTGAGCCACAACTATTGAGCCTGCGCATCTGGAGCTTGTGCTCCACAACAAGAGAGGCCGCGACAGTGAGAGGCCCGCTTGCCGCAACTAGAGAAAGCCCTCGCACAGAAACGAAGACCCAACACAGTCAAAAATTAATTAATTAATTAATTATTTTTAAAAAAGGAAAGAAAATTCTAGTCCTCTACTTCACTAGTGTTTAGAAAACAGCACTTATGCAAACTTGCTGAGATGAGGTTAAATACCAAAAAGATAGTCACCTCAGTCATGTTTTGTCCGATGCAAGACATAAAAATTTCAGAGACTTTCTCTGTAGTGAAAAGATGATTTATTATTCCATTATTAATTTTTATGCCAGTGAGTTATAGTCTTTGCTTATTGTGGACTCAGTCTAGATTGGCAAATCAACACATAAATTCTGTAATCTACATCAAGTTTTATTGCTTAGGCCACTAATGTTATTATGCAGGTAGCCAGTGAGCAGTGACTCACAAGCTGGCAAAGGGGAAAACTGCCTCCCCTCACTGTCCCCTGACATACACACAGGGGAGATATTTGGCAATGTCTGGAGACATTTTTAATTGTTACAGCCGGGCAGTGCTAATTGCATCTAGGCAGTAGAATCCAGAGATGCTGATAAGCATCTTACATGACACAGAACTGTGCCCCACCACAGAAAAACTTTCAAGCTCAGAAGGTCAATAATGCCACACAAAATGGTAGTAAAGGGCAAGGATTTTGGTGTCTGACTACCTAAGTGCCCACCCTATATACACCTTCAGCTCTGCCACATTATACCTGTATGATTTTGGACAATTGGTTTAATCTCCCTAAGCTTCACTTTCAATATCTATAAAGTGAAGATAATATCCAAAGATTTGTTTTGTTAATTTATATAATTTGTTAAATTACATAATTAGTACTTAAAGCTTGTAGTACAGTTCCTGGAACACAGCAAACACTCAAAAATACCATTTTAAAGTTAGTATGATTTAAGATTATCTGAATAATTATGGCAGGAGTCCTATATATGTCCCAATTTGGTATTGCATTCCTCAATTAACTATTCATATATAAAAATATCATTAGCAACACTCCCCTCTTTGGGTTATCAGTAGATATTTAATCTTGAAACAAATATAAATGAAATCCCCTATTATTTGAAATCATATGAGAAACATTTAATGTTTTCAAACCATCCTTAGAAAGAGAAGTTTTCAACACTTTATTCTGACACCTACAATTTGTACAGAGCACTCAACCTGTATTGGGGGTGGGAGGTTAAAAAGCAACATTGAATTCTGGTCCCTGCTTTTGAGACCCAAAGTTTTTAATTAAAGTGATAGGAAATAGAAGCCAATTTAAACTGAACACTGAGATTGCATGGTTGACTTCTTGTGTTAAAGAGGAGGTAGTTTCAAAACTGGGAGCTGCTCTCACAAGCATTAGGATGATATAGGAAATGATACAAGAACTCAAAATATGAAATCACATTTTCATATGTGCACTAAACAGAAATACACAGGGATTTCTAGGGTGGTTGGTGTTGCCAATGCTCAAGGATTAATCAGAGGATTCAGAGAGGATGTCAGCCTTAGCAGAGCTATTTGTACATATGGCAAGTGATGTTACTGAACTGGTCAACTTGATCCACGTCCAGGCAGAGATTCCCTGTCTCAGTCAGGAAAGTTCTTTTTCCTGGAAACACCAAATATACAGGAGGGTCGAGGTAAAAGAGAGGGATTTGGAAAGAGTGGGAGGAATACTCATGAGTTATCTGAGAACAGGGATGTGGTTTGGACCTGGAACTGCAACACTCCTTTTCAGTCCTTGAATGGGCTTTTCCAGTTGTTGTCATGGTAATTGTCAACTGTCATGGCACTGGTGGGTGTGTCATTTAGCATGCTAATGTATTATCATTATAATGAGGTTCAAGGTCTACTGGAAGTCAAATATTCCACCATCTTGGGCTTAGTTGGTTCTAACAAAATTCTTTTTTTTTTTTCTCTCTTTGCAGCTTCCTCTCAAAACATAGAGTAATTGGTTTCTACTTGAGGGAGGGACAGAACATATGAACCTGGGGCAACAGCCTTGATTACAGTGACAGGCTTGAGGAAAAATGTTTGGTGCTTCAGGTCTCCTGCCCATGGTTGAGTTAGTGTTCTGGCACCTCTACCCTCATCTGCTTGGGTTAGTAGAACAAGCACAGCACAAAATTAAGATCAGAGCCTCACTGGATCTTGGTGCGAAAGGAGAAGCAAGTAACTTTGTAATGTTTGAAATCCAGAGCACAACTTGAAGTAGAACAGAAACTAAAGGAAGCTAGTTGTTGACAGGTGAAGAAGCAGACTATTGAAGAAGTAATGTTTGGGGATTTTTTTGGTTATAGTCTTATGACGTTTTTTTATATTTATACTATGTCTGATATAATCAAAATCTTTGGAGGGAGACTTCTCGCTTGTATAGGTTGAAACCATGGCTTATGCTGCCATTAAAAAATATCCATTCCAACTTACATATCAAGGTAAAAGAAGAAAACAGCTTAGACTATTTTAGAGTCTCTTCATAAACGAGAAAAATATTGATTAAGTTCCAATTCTATGTTCATTGTATGGCAATTTTATAGAAGGAGCTGAAACACCAGAACAAAACATCGGAGAGAGGTGGGAAGAAGAAAAAAATACAGTCAAAGAAAAGTCTTGGAGAGTAATTTGGAGAGGGGTGGTGGTGATAATAACATTATATTTTGGTGTATTTTTCTAGCATTTACTGAGTCGGTTCTACTCTTCTTAAATTTAGTTGAACTTTCTGTATGTGTGTGTCTAATCTTGGCAAATCAATTTACATGAACAAAACTCACAGATTCTCTAGTTCAGTGGAGACTATGACCAATACACTATTTTCATACATCTGAGGCTAAGCACTCCTCATCCACTGAGTAGAAGGCCTACTATGTGCCAGGTACTGTTTTAGGCACTTGGAAAGCACGGAACACAAAACAAAGCAAACTTGACTTTGTAAAGCTTACATGCTGGTGAGGGGTGATCACTATAAATTAAAAACACAAAAAAGTATATTATACAGTAACTTAGAAAAACTTACCTGCACCAAGGAAGCTTTGGGGTAGATGGTAAGTAGAGACACATGGAGCACAGGCATGAGGAAACTCACTGTAGACTGTGTCCCTGTGAAGTTGGGAGGAAAATCTGCGAGGTCAGTGGCATCAATGGTGGCCAAGATTCCTAAAGACAGTTGCAGCTGAGAGCATCTGATGCACAGAGAAGAGTACTTATCTTATTCCATGAGCACAAATTTTTTTTAATTGATGTTGTTAAAATTAATGATGGAAATATAGCAATGGCCAAGGGGACTGGGTGCAAGGCAGAGGGGCAGAGGAGATGCTTATAATTTCAAATGGAAATGTCTGGGTGGGTCTGGTAGAGGTGACTTTCAAGCAAAACTTAACACATATTATTGACAGCCAAACATTATTTAGCTTGTGGGGGTACATAATGAACAAAATAGTCTGTCTCCACTGTCTATATTCTAGTGAAGAGACAGGCAATAATAATAAAGAATCATATATCAAGTGATGAGAACATCAAGAGGGTAGAGTGTCATCAGAATGGGGTGGTCTTTCTGATAATGCAGACTGTGGGTTTTTTTTTATAGGGTGGAATTTAAGCAGCAGACCCTAATTCATATAATTCCTCAGTGTGGAACTGAAGAAAGTAGATATCTGGCAAATCTTATGTTCTAACACTTCATTAGGGAGAGTAATTCCAAGGAAGGGTGTTCAAAGAGAAGGAGAGAAGCAGGGAAGAAGGGCAAGTGAATAAAAAGGCTTGTTCTGATTTGGCTACCATCTGTGATCAGACACATCAGGGTGCTTGGTCTCCTGGGACCATCTTCTAAGAAGTTGGAGCATTGTGGTATCCTTGGGTTCTCCACTGGGAGACAAGGGGAAAGCATTTACCTGTTATTACAGTGTCTCATTTGTGAAAGTTATACCCTATGGTGCCTTAACAAGATAGCACTTCTGGGCTGCTCTTGAGTAGGCTCTAAGGTGGTCCCATGGTATTTCACATCACGGGAAGCTTTGGGATAGATGGTGAGTAGAGACACATGGAGTACAGGCATGAGAAAACTCACTGTGAGCTGTGCCCCTGTTGGGAGGAAAACCTGCAGGGTCCATGGCCTCAATGGTGGCTGTGGTATCACGTGACAAAAGTCCCTGTAGATAAGCAAAGCTAAGAGGATCTGACACAGTGCAGAAGTGAGGAGTACCAATCTTATGCCATGAGCACAAATTGTTTTTAATTAATGGTGGAAAACTTCTGTTAAATCACTTAATAGTTCTTTAAATAAATTATGATTTCCAGTATTTCTCCATTTATCACAACATCAGGCAGTCTTAACTAAATTCCAAATTAATGGTCTTTAATAGTCATGGGAAAAGCCATTGGGAACACTATAAGAAGCCAAAGAGAAAAAGTGTGTAGATAAGCATATTTTTATTTCATTTTACACATTCTTTGAGAAGAAATAAAACTTTCACCCAAATCCACTTTCTTATACACATTTTGGCTCTATCAGATGAAGAAAACTGAATTTAAAATTTTGAATTACTAACATGGCACATCTTTACATGACCATTAAAAATATCTATTTCAACCTGCATATTAAGAAAAAAGAAAGACTTATTGTACAAGAGGTTTGGATATCTTTATTGTATATTGTAAACAATTGGAACTCCATCTGCTCTGGGTGTTTTGCTTCTAAGCAAGCACCAGTTATCTGAAGCAAGATGGGACAGAGTTTCATTCGGCACATCAGTATGAAACTTCACAGTCCTGGTAGAGAGGATAGAAGAACAATTGGTAATATGTGCCGTTATCTTCATCTCAGTGTCTGTTCTGAAGTCACCAGTCATTTCAAAGCACTAAGTCAAATGTCTCTAAATTCACTCACTTTTTTAGGGCAACTTCATTAGCATTTAAGTTATGCATGTATATATATATATATGCATTATGAAAAGAGAGCTCTTAATCCACATTTCTCTTTAGAACTCAGGTTTTTCTTCTAATATTAGACTATCCTGTAGAGCCAGCATTTTTTTTTCCTGAGATTTGAAAACCATAGTTTAAAAGTGCTTTTGTATAATGAAGAATTGAGTCAGACAAAATCATCATAAACAAGACTTTCAATTTTTCTTGATGAACTGTCAATGAAAGTACAAGTTAAACTTGTTTCTTTGACTCAGTTTTGAAGTGGCTTCTCCTCTTGTTTGTTCTCAGCGCTTTCTGCATAGCAAAGTGAAATCAACACATTTCAAAAGCAACAGAAAGGGGTGGTGACAATATTTGGGCTTCCATTTTTGTTCTTGGTTAAATATGATTATGACTTCTTTCCTAGTCAAGAACACCTAAATTCTGTCTTCCAAAGGGACAGAGTGATGTATTTCTTTTTGTGCAACATCATTTTCCATCAATGAACATTACTTAGACTGTGTATTTCATCCAGAGAAACCAGAGATAAAATTCCATCTAAAAACTTCTGATTTTTCATCCTATATAAAAATACTTTATCAAGGTTGTCATGGAGCTGACAAGGGCAAATTTTCAAAGAGATTTTTAAAGAAGAAACTTTTTTGAAAGTCTATATTTACTTCTATTTTTAAAACTACTAGCTAAGGTCAAAGATGCTGGTCTTTTATCTGGCCACTTCAATGAAATCAACAATATGCACATAATAAAATTGTAGAGGGACTTCCCTGGCAGTTCAGGGGCACTCCCAATGCAGGGGGCACAGGTTCAATCCCTAGTCGGGGAACTAAGATCTCATATGCCATGAGGTGCAGCCAAAAAAAAAAAAAAAAAAAAA
>NW_020173953.1:289732-328571 GCF_003031525.2 Neophocaena asiaeorientalis asiaeorientalis
AAAAAAAAAAAAAAAAAAATGTAGAAAAATATGGTGTAAAACTGTAAAGGAACATTGTCCTTATATTGATAACTATGTTGTATCCACTCAGTAAGCTACCAGTAGTGTAAACAAAAACTATATTAGAGCCATAAGCAATTTGAGGATTTATTCAGTTCCAACTATTGAATTCTTTCTTATTTTAATGTTAGTCACAAGCAATTTCTTAAAATTTTCAACTTTATTGTAGCAATTATCAGCGTCTTCTCATGAATATTGACATCAGTTACACTTTCCATATTCCCACAACAGTCATCATATCTGGTAGACTCTGTTTCATAAATATCTCACAATGCTGTCCTTCTTCCTTCTTATGACACCTCCTTTATATAAATGATGACCATTTATCTTCATACTTTCTCCTATATCCTCTTAACAGACAATCTGTTCTCTACATCATTGCCAAGGTTCATTTAACTAGAAACAAATTTGTTGATTTCAGTGTCTTACTACTGCATACAGTAGAGGTCAGAATGCCTATTAGGCTTTTCACTCATCTTAACTTCTCCTGTGTCCACATAGTGTCAGGCAACGCACACATACTCAACATTTCCTGAACACCCCATGCTTTTTATCCTCTTGCCTTAGTTCTTGCCTCTTTTCTGTTGGAAATACTATTTCTCTGATTTTTCCCAGACTTTTTGCCCTTCATCATATAAATCACAGATCTTGTGAAAGTTTTCTGATCTCTCTAAAGAATTAGTCATGTCCTTCTATGTGCTTCTGTAGAATTTGCTCTGCTCTCTGTGGTGTGTGGGTTATGTAAACTACTTGAGGCTGTCAGCAACTCATTCCTTCACTCAACTCACAATTAATAAGAGCCCACTTTGTGCCAGGCACTCTATTCCATGTTGAGGATGCAAGAGTATATGCAACAGAACATGGTCTCTCCATTTTTGAGGACTGGTGGATCTTCAGCCTCAGCATGCATACTGACTATTTGGGGCACTTTACAAAAATGTAGATTTCTGAGATACATCATCAGATATTCTGACCCACAAGCTTGGGGTATGGTCCAGGAATGTGTCTTTTATTAACTACTCTAAGAGATGCTGTTGCCTGTGGTTCATTTATACAATGTGAGAGACCCTGAAATAGATTTTATGCTCTGTTAAATGTGATAAATATTTATTTTCATTTAATTTTATTTTATTATTTTATTTCTACTCTTATATTCCCAGCTACTAGTCTGGTAACTGGTACTTTGGATATGCTCAATAAATATTTTTGGCTGAATGATGCTCTCATGAAATTTACAATCTAGGGGAAGGCTGTAGAAGATTACGCAGGCCATCATAATACCATATGCCATGGTTCAGAAATGAGGGTGCTATCTTATAAGCAGACATTTAACTATGTTTGCTTAATTAGGGAAATTTCCTTAGGAGAAGAGATACTGAAATTTTCACCTCAAGTATAAATAAGTTACTAAGCAAAGTGATTGAAGGGGGGAGGATTGTGTCAGGCAAAAGGAATCACTTGCTCAATACTTAGTGGTTAGGAAAAGCATTCCCAATGGCAGGTAATTGGTGAGGTGTCTAGTCATAATCAATGTGTGAACAAATAAAGTTTGAATATCATTGGACCATGTGTTAAATGTTTAACACAATGGCTGGCATATGGGAGGCACGAAATGTGACTAAATAAGTATTTATTAATGAATAAACATAGTTTCCTTTTAGTCATGACAACCCATCAAAGACTGTGTGTGATTATCATTTAATAAATAATTAATACATTTTAAGTTGTAGCATGATTCCCATTTTGTAAATAAAGACAATTGAGAACAAATAAGAAGCACATATTTCTTCAGTTTCTCTCAGTTTGCAGCAGTCTAAAATCCATGTGTCCTGATGCACATTTAAATGCCTTCAATTCCTGGCAACTTATTCATGTCATGTTTATAGTGAAAGCAATTTTCCTCATTGTGAGTTCACAAAATTCCATTTTAATTGTTATATATTTTAATAGGCAAGAGGGGCCTCTGGAACCCAGGGCCCTCAAGTGTTTCTCATCTTAGGACTCCCCTGCAGGCTCCCATAGAACTCCCAAGAAGGAAAAAATTATCACCAGTTAACACTGTGTTTGGAAGCAGGACTGAGTGCCATCTTCCTGACAGGAGACAGCTCTTCTAAGCTAATGTTACTGTTCCTTCCTCATTTTTTTTTTAACTTTTAAATTTGAAGAAGTACTCTAGAAGACCCTCTTTTTAAGAATTGTAAAGATTTCACTTCCATAAGTCATCAGCACTGTGTTCTTAAGTGAATGTTAATTTCTGGGGTTTGGGATTTGGTGGGTTTTTCTTTTCTTTTCTTTTGTTTCCTTTCCCTTTCTTCCTTTCTTTCTTTATATGTTATTTGCTGTAGATGCTGCACATCCAGATTGTATATTGGAAGGACATTGATTATTTTTATACTGTCTTGGTTAAATCTCTTACGAGTACTGAGACTGTGACCCCAATCTTCATTCTGCAAATCTACTACTTCTAAATTTCAGGTAAGCAAATTGTTTTGAGTTTTGGCTGTTGTCTTTTTAGAAATTACAGTCATCTGGATAAAAATTAAATTAAAGAACGTTAAAATTTATTAATAGGAAAATATAGAGTTTTGAATGCCTTTTATCAACTAAATAATTGAAGGTGTATAATCTAGTCAAGATGACAAGATGTTTGTTCCTTTTGCATACTATGAGGAACTTTCTCATAACTGCCTTCAGTCAAATGTAGTCATTCTAAATCATGTAATTATATATACTCACTTGGTTACTAAATTATGAATTCAAAGTCCATTTTCTAGAGCTTCTGAACATTCTAAGAGTCAGAAAGAAATCTTAACAGTGACTTTCCTTCATAAGTCAGTTCCTGTGTTGCTGCCCAGAACTGCAAAACACTTAACTTCCTCTAGTGGCTGATCTTGTTGCCTACAAAAGAGTTTATTTTCTCTTGGGTCATTAGATATTAGCTAAGGAAAAAAGCAATAAGTGATACTTTGTTTTTAAGGAGAAGGTTTCTCTTCTTATCAAAGAAATCTTTTGAAACCAGTAGAAGAGTCTATAAAATTATAAAAGAGAAGCTGTTAACGTTGTTCTTGAAAGTAGTATAAAGATATTAGAGCCTATCATATGTGTGTGAAATCCATAAGGCAATGCCTTTGTGAAGTATACACAGTCTTTGAACACAGTATGCATATATAATTTACTCCCTGATTTAGTGGCTTGTATAGAAATTGGCTTCAAATATTTATTAAAACTGTTTCTGCTAAAAGGGTACATCTTTTACCAGATCCAACGGAAATAACTAGCACAATGTGGTATTGAGACATGAATGACAAATAGCTCAAAATAATCCAATTAAGAATTCAGAAAAGTACAACTGCATATATCTGAATTAATGAATTATTCAAGTGACATTTCAAAAATGAGGAAAGCATGGATTGTTCAATAAATGGGGTGGTGAAAATTAGCTGTACACTTGGGAGGAGATGGCATGGTAATTCTATCCCTGTTCCCCAACTTTTATAAAAAATAAATTCTGACTAGATTAAAGATCTAAACATAAAAACTGAAACCATATGTAAACTAGTAGGCTTTGCTTAATGAAACACCAAAGACCAAACTGAGAAAGAATTGTAGTTCCACAGATTTAAATGTTTAAAAACTTGTTTGTCAAAGCATACCAAATCAAAAAAGAAGGCAAAAGTCAAGAATGGGAAGGATTTTGCAATGTATACAAATAAATGGTTAGTATCTTTAACATATAAAAATGCATTTGTAAATTATTAATTGAAGTGAAAATATTCCAATAAAACGAGTAAAGGACATGAACCAGTAAATTACAGAGGAAAGCAGAGAAATAATCAACATAGTCTTGTAATTCATCAGTATTGCTAATAATCCAAGGATTTAACAGTTATGAGTTACTTTTCAACAATGAGATCATGAGGATTAAAAGGTGGAGTTTTCCATTGTTGTTAAGAGTGAGGAATATGGTGTACTTAAGAGTAATGTTAAGGAGGGAGTAAATTGTTTCAATTTTCCAGTAGAGCCATTGGGCAATGTTTATTAAAATTTTAACTATCAATATCCTTTTCTTTAGCATTCCAATCTGAGGAATTTTCCAAATGAAAAGTTGGACTCACATGCAAAGATGTATTTATGCAGCTTTATTTGAAACATTGCTTAAACCATTGACAAATTGGAGGGAAAAAACAAAACAAAACAAAACAAAAACACATCTAAGTGTTCCTTAATAGAGTGTTAGTATAATTTGTTATTTCTAACCAGTGGAAAGAATATTGTTGAAGTGCTTAACAATTGTTCTGTCTACCTGGCACTGCTTTTCCTTCACCAAGTATGGCAGAAGTTTGGTTATTTATTTATTTATTTTTATGTCTTGGCCGTAGGCCCTGTGGGATCTTATTTCCTCAACCAGAGATCAAACCCATGCGCCCTGAATTGAAAGCACAGAGTCTTAACCACTGGACTACCAGGGAAGTCCCAGAAGTTTGGTTATTTACTCCAGAGAAAGAATGCTAGACAGGAAGTGATGAAAGAATCTTGATTTTGCTCCATTTAAGAGGTGAAGCTACATCCCAGCCAATAAGTTCTATTAGGCAGCCCCACGATGTTTTAAAGCAAAAGTATCCACCTCTCACTGTTGTGGCCTTTCCCATTGCAGAGCACAGGCTCCAGACGCACAGGCTCAGCGGCCCATGGCTCACAGGCCTAGCAGCTCCGCGGCATGTGGGATCTTCCCGGACCGGGGCACGAAACCGTGTCCCCTGCTTCGGCAGGCGGACTCTCAACCACTGCGCCACCAGGGAAGCCCAAAAGTGTCCTTTTTATTTAAAATACTGCAAACAGATTTCTGTTCTCTGCCACCAAGACAGTCCTAAATCACACAATACTACAATCAGTAAAGTAATATATATATATATATATATATATATATATATATATATTTAGATATTTAGATATTGACATGTAGTAATGCCCAGGGCATATTTTAAGACAATATGATTGTAAGGTAACTATATGGTTCTATTTATAACTTTTATAGCCTATGTAAGGTAATAGAAGTTAATAGAAATATATAGTACAAGATCCTTCATATTAAACCACATAGATATGTGTATGTGTGTACATGTGTTCACATAAGTATTCACAAATATTTAGACATACAGATAGCTCCTGTCTTTCCCTGATCTCACCAGTATATATCCAACAATTTTGTTACTTCCTTTTCATGGCTGAAGGTCATTTTACAAGTACCCAACCCAAGTTCCCAACTCCTCTGAGTATTTCACCTTGCTTTTAGCTCATGTGTACTCCTAAATTCTTTGCAACTGACAGCTATCATGAAATCCTAATCTCTCCTCCCTGAATCTTTGATGCAGATTACTTTTGTGTGATAATGTTGTGAGATAGAGCTGTCTCTTTGGCCATTGCCAGTAGTGCTCCTGCCGAAGGCTTGGAAGAGGGCATTCCTTCCCTATTTCCCCACAGCACAACTGAGGACAGAATATTGATAAAGCACAGGAATAAAGTATGTATAAACAAGAGGGACTGCAACTTATATTAGAAAAGTTTGCTACGTTAGGTGCTCTGAACAAACCAGAACACTGATTTCTTCCCTAACCTCAAAGAAGTCCCTCATGTGGTTGGTAGTTTCACTCTACATCAGTGGGAATCAGCAGGTATTATCACACATGGAAATCTAGGTCTGTGATTTTTCAGTTCCAGAAAAAAGACAAAATTCTTCTATCGCTCTTTCAGAACCAGGCTGACCAACAGTGGGTTATCTCTTACCTGAATGTGATTTCTTATCCCTCAAACAAAGACTAATTCTTCCCTGTGCCTTCAACAATAATGAAAATAGACAATAATATTATTATTCAATCTTAAGCAATAGTAAATGTGGGACAATCCTTGTTCATTAAAGATTAAACTGTACCAAATCCAGTCCTATTCCTTTTCATAGTTTTATTTACATGGGAGAAGGAGGGTGGAGAAGTTATGGTATGCCAAGCATACTTATTGTATGGCTGTTAGCTTAACTGACGCCATCTTAGGCCTGTTCAGTTCCTCCTGTTCTTCCATTGACCCTACCTAGGGCTATATTGTATAGTAACGCTTCTGTCATTAAAGGCTTTGTAGTTAATAGATATTGTTTAATTCTCATTAGGTCCAGGTGACATCTGTTATGTTAGTCTCCAAACAATGACGAAGATCTTCCCTGACACATTCTTGGAGCCCATGAGACTAGTCACCCATTCATAAATCTTGACTTAGAAATAGACTTCCTGTCTCTAAGCATGTGCACCCATACCCTAGGTTAACTATAAAATCATCCCATTGGCCCCTTGGTGGTGCAGAGCGCAGCTGTGAATGCTTCCAGATTATGGTCTACCCAATCCTACCCTCTGAGTTAGTTACCCTATCATAAATAGATCCACTGATTATATGGAGCTACCTACCTTCTTTTTTGATCTCAAGATACCTGCTCAGTTTTGTGGGCACTTTTTGTTCCCTCCATCTTCCAACACTTATTGACTGCTATCACCTCTTGACTGAATCTAAGAATTTGTCCATTTCTTCCAGGTTCATTTTATTGGCATAGTGTTGCTTGTAGTACTCTCTTAGGATGCTTTGTATTTCTGTGGTGTCAGTTGTAACTTCTCCTTTTTCATTTCAAATTTTATTGATCTGAGTCCTCTCCCTCTTTTATTTGGTGAGTCTGGCTAATAGTTTATCAATTTTGTTTATCTTCTCAAAGAACCAGCTTTTAGTTTTATTGATCTTTGCTATTGTTTTCTTTGTTTCTATTTCATTTATTTCTGCTCTGATCTTTATGATTTCTTTCCTTCTGCTGACTTTGGGTTTTGTTTGTTCTTCTTTCTCTAGTTCCTTTAGGTGAAAGGTTAGATTGTTTATTTGAGATTTTTTTGTGTTTGTTTCTTGAGTAGGCTTGTATAGCTATAAACTTCCCTCTTCGAACTGATTTTGCTGCATCCCATAGGTTTTGGATTGTCGTGTTTTCATTGTCATTTGTGTCTAGGTATTTTTTGATTTCCTCTTTGATTTCTTCAGTGATCTCTTGGTTATTTAGTAACGTATTGTTTAGCCTCCTTGTGTTTGTGTTTTTTAAGTTTTTTTCCCCCTGTAATTCATTTTTAATCTCATAGTGTTGTGGTAAGAAAAGATGCTTGATATGATTTCAATTTTCTTAAATTTACTGTGGCTTGATTTGTGACCCAAGATGTGATCTATGCTGGAGAATGTTCTGTGCACACTTGAGAAGAAAGTGTAATCTGCTGTTTTGGGATGGAATGTCTGACAAATATCAATTAAATCTACATGGTCTATTGTGTCATATAAAGCTTCTGTTTCCTTATTTATTTTCACTTTGGATGATCTGTCCATTGGTGTAAGTGAGGTGTTAAAGTCACCCACTATTATTGTGTTACTGCCTATTTCCTCTTTTATAGCTGTCAGCAGTTGCCTTATGTATTGAGGTGCTCCTATGTTGGGTGCATATATATTTATAATTGTTATATCTTCTTCTTGGATTGAATCCTTGATCATTGTGTAGTGTCCTTCCTTGTCTCTTGTAACATTTTTTATTTTAAAGTCCATTTTACCTGATATGAGTATTGCTACTCCAGCTTTCTTTTGATTTCCATTTGCATGGAATATCCTTTTCCGTCCCTTCACTTTCAGTCTGTATGTGTCCCTAGATCTGAAGTGGGTCTCCTGTAGACAGCGTATAGATGGGTCTTGTTTTTTTTTTTTCCCATTCATAAAGCCTGTGTCTTTTGGTTGAGGCATTTAATCCATTCACATTTAAAGTAATTATCAATATGTATGTTCCTATGACCATTTTCTTAATTGTTTTGGGGTTTTTTTGGTAGGTCTTTTTTCTTCTCTTGTGTTTCCCACTAGAGAAGTTCCTTTAGCATTTGTTGTAGAGCTGGTTTGGTGGTGCTGAATTCTCTTAGCTTTTGCTTGTCTGTAAAGCTTTTGATTTCTCCATCGAGTATGAATGAGATCCTTGCCGGTAGAGTAATCTTGGTTGTAGGTTCTTCCCTAGCATCACTTTAAGTATATCATGTCACTCCCTTCTGGCTTGTAGAGTTTCTGCTGAGAAATCAGCTATTAACCTTATGGGAGTTCCCTTGTATGTTATTTGTCATTTTTCCCTTGCTGATTTCAATAATTTTTCTTTGTCTTTAATTTTTGCCAGTATGAATACTATGTGTCTTGGCATGTTTCTCCTTGGGTTTATCCTGTATGGGACTCTCTGTGTTTCCTGGACTTGGGTGGCTATTTCCTTTCCCATGTTAGGGAAATTTTCAACTATAATCTCTTCAAATATTTTCTCAGGTCCCTTCTCTCTCTCTTCTCCTTCTGGTACCCCTAGAATGCGAATGTTGTTGTGTTTAATGTTGTCCCAGAGATCTCTTAGGTTGTCTTCATTTCTTTTCATTCTTTTTTCTTTATTCTGTTCTGCAGCAGTGAATTCCACCATTCTGTCTTCCAGGTCACTTATCCGTTCTTCTGCTTCAGTTATTCTGCTATTGATTCCTTCTAGTATATTTTTCATTTCAGTTATTGTATTGTTCATCTCTGTTTGTTTGTTCTTTAATTCTTCTAGGTCTTTGTTAAACATTTCTTGCATCTTCTTGATGCTTGCCTCCATTTTTTTTCCCGAGGTCCTGGATCATCTTCACTATCATTATTCTCAATTCTTTTTCTGGAAGGTTGCCTATCTCCTCTTCATTTAGTTGTTTTTCTGGGGTTTTATCTTGTTCCTTCATCTAGTACATAGCCCTCTGACTTTTCATCTTGTCTATCTTTCTGTGAATGTGTTTTTTGTTCCACAGGCTGCAGGATTGTAGTTCTTCTTGCTTCTGCTCTCTGCCCTCTGGTGAATGAGGCTATCTAAGAGGCTTGTGCAACTTTCCTGATGGTAGGGACTGGTGATGGGTAGAGCTGACTTTTGCTCTGGTGGGCAGAGATGAGTGAAACTTTAATCCTCTTGACTGCTGATGGGTGGGACTGGGTTCCCTCCCTGTTGGTTGTTTGGCCTGAGGCAACCCAACACTGGAGCCTACCTGGGCTCTTTGGTGGGGCTAATGTTGGACTCTGGGAGGGCTCACATCAAGGAGTACTTCCCAGAACTTCTGCTGCCAACGTCCTTGTCCTCATAGTGAGCCACAGCCACCACCTGCCTCTGCAGGAGACCCTCCAACACTAGCAGGTAGGTCTGGTTCATTTTCCCCTGGGGTCACTGCTCCTTACCCTGGGTCCCAATGCACACACTACTACGTGTGTGCCCTCCAGTGGAGTCTCTGTTTCCCCCAGTTCTGTCAAAGTCCTGCAATAAATCTCACTAGCCTTCAAAGTCTGATTCTCTAGGAATTCCTCCTCCCCTTGCTGGACCCCCAGGTTGGGAACCTTATGTGGAGCTCAGAACCTTCACTCCAGTGGGTGGACTTCTGTGGTATAAGTGTTTTCCAGTATGTGAGTCACCACCCAGTGGTTATGGGATTTGATTTTACTGTGATTGTGCACCTCCTACCATCTCATTGTGGCTTCTCTTTTGTCTTTTGGTGTGGGGTATCTTTTCTGGTGAGTTCCAGTGTCTTCCTGTGGATGATTGTTCAGCAGTTAGCTGTGATTCTGGTGTTCTCGCAAGAGGGAATGAGAGCATGTCCTACTCTGCCATCTTGGTTCCTGAAAAGCTGTATTTCTTATATTTACATAAAGGTATAAAGAATTCACAAGAATAGTTAAGTTTTATGCATGATGAAACTAATTACACATGCAGCAGGATAATCTTTTGCAATTTAAAAGGTGTATTTTTGTGAGATTTTCTAAACTTTTTGATCCTATACCTTTTCAAGCAGAAACCATGACATTCCTTGACTCAAAGGAGCGTTCCTGTGACCACCTAGAGGGGTGGGTTAGGGAGGGTGGGATGGAGACGCAAGAGGGAGGAGATATGGGGATATATGTATATGTATCATTTTGTTATAAAGTAGAAACTAAGACACCATTGTAAAGCAATAATACTCCAATAAAGATGTTCAAAAAATAAATAAATAAAAATAAACTAAGAAAATGTCAAAAAAAAAAAAAAGGGAAAGGTGTTTTTTCATCAGATTTAACCTTAACTTAAAATTAATGGCTAGCCTACTGTGGATGATAAAAGTTAGAGGTAGCTGTGTCTTCCTTTCTGCCTAAAGCCCGGGGTCTTAATGTGATGCCAGAAAGGATTTGTGTTACATGTCTAGACAGGGAGCCTGAGAAATCTGTGACTTTTTCAAACCAAATATTACAGTACCATCTAAAATGGTAATAAAAATGACTAAGATAAAACAAGACTAAAAAAGTTGAAGCAAGGGCTTCCCTGGTGGCGCAGTGGTTGAGAGTCCGCCTGCCGATGCAGAGGACATGGGTTCGTGCCCCGGTCTGGGAGGATCCCACATGCCACGAAGCAGCTCGGCCTGTGAGCCATGGCTGCTGAGCCTGCGTGTCTGGAGCCTGTGCTCCACAACGGGAGAGGCCACAATAGTTAGAGGCCCGTGTACCGCCAAACAACAACAAAAAAATTGAAGCCAAAGATGAGAACAAGAAATAACAAATCACAGACCTCTGTGGAATCAGCAAGTGAGGACTGGTGGGCTGGTAGATGTCCCATCAGATGACAGTGTATAGATAGATGATGCCCGAAATGATAACCCTCCTCCTCCACACCTGAATACTTGGTAGAACCTAGAACATCAATGGACACCAGGGGGAAGGGGCAGCGAGATCTAAATTAACTCAAATTAAAGTTTCTGCCACCCAACATAATGAGGGTCAAATTAGACACTAAAATAACGTAACATAAAGAAATTACATCTCTTGTACATCCAAGGTTGTGACCTAAGACAGCCTCCACGTTTTTTTTTTCCTTTTTGCAAAAAATATAGAAGTGACTTCTGCTTCAAGATGAAAGACTAAACAAATAGATTAATCTGTCCCCCTGGTAAACCAAAAATTCAATAAAATTATAGTAAAAATGTATGCTTGACTAAATATATGCACTCATACATATACACATGAATGAATGAACACATTAATAGATACATAAATAAAGCCATAATGATGGTGAATATAAGAAGTGTGCAAAATGAAATCTCATAATAAAATACTGAAATACTTCTAAAGCCAGCATAAAGCACAAGTGAGAGCACAACCAGGTTACTCTTGCAGAGGTAACACCATCCCCCAGAGGAATTCAAATCTCAGAGTGAGACAGTATAAAATGTAGAACTGGATTCTGGGGTAGTCATCATCATCAAAGATCTGTCTCCAGACCTGCTGAGCCAATGGCCCTGCCTTAACATAAGCAGAGGCTACCAGAAATATTTACTCTTAAGCAGTTTTTTTTTTCCATTAACTGAAACTAACACACCATTTATACTACAATAAACATGTATTAAAAATAATAAATTACATGTGATAGTCAACACTTTATTGTAAAACAGGCTTTGAGTTAGATGAATTTGCCCAACTGTAGGCTGATGTACGTGTTCTGAGCACACTTAACATAGTCTAGGCTAAGCTATGGTGTTCCATAGTTTAGGTGTATTAAATGTATTTTCAAATTATGATATTTTCAACTTCTATTGGGTTTATTGGGAGGTAATCACATTGTAAGTTGAGGAGGTTCTGTAGTATCTTTTTATTAGACAATAGTACTTGGAAAATGTAGTAGCATCTTACTTTTCAGTATGTTTTTTAAGTTTAAATTAATTTTCTCTATAACAGTCAAGAGAGTTATGACTACTTCTCAAACTAAATTACTTTTATTATTCTTTCTTTATTTATAGAACATTTTCCCTCCAAAAGACGGAGACCATTTACAAATTTTTATCTTGTAATTTACTGTTTAAAGTTTAAAATTGTTGGTTGTAAACTATGATGTATCTCCTCTTTGCTCTCCCAACACACATTTATGAAAATTTAGCATTATACGTTTTGCAGAAAATATATTTTGCATTCTGGCTGAGTACATTGCAGTTTCTAGATTCTAGCTGAACATCTTAGAATGAAGGGAAAATAACATGCAAGGGTCACTACTACTCTGCAAGGAATTATTTTAATGCTAAATAATTAAATCAAAAGCTCCCTAGGAAATCAAGAGGAGAACAGCATAAAAGCAATAATCCTGCATTTCATTTTACCATAAATAATAATTATTAATTATCATGTCTCTAAACAAAACTAAAACTAAGCAATTCACTATCTGTAATTTTGCCATAAATAATTATTGTCAATTTTCTTCTCAATGACCACATCTCTGAGGAATAGCTAATTAAAATTACCTATTTGATATTATGCATATTAAAGAAATACCTAATTTTTAATATTGTTTTAAGTTGGTTGTTTAGATTTGTATATATATTTGCCAACAGACAGGTGAGAATGCAACCATTTTTCACTGTTAAATATAAGTGCTCAAATCTTATTCATCATCCCTTACATTTCTGTGTTTAAATTACTAAATCAGTTTATTCATTTATTTTTTTGCAAGACCTATAGTTGATTTTGGCACATTTTCTTCAATCATGGTTCTTCTCCAATGTGTTCAAAAACATCTGGAAAACTAAAAACCCACAGACTTCTGAGGACTTTTTGGTTTATGAAATTAAGAATGTCCATAGAGAAAAATTTTAAGTCAACTTTCTGAGTCAAAATTTCAACTCTCTGCTAATTTGCTTAATTTTTATTCATTTGCAAGCTAACTGCCCATTACATATATTGTTCATTTCAATTACCTAGATGTGTTAGAAAAATTGATATAGTAAAGGAGAATGTATCATAATTGTGAAAATAAATTATTGATATAATAAAATAATATTTAATTTCTTCATAAACAGTCTCCAGCTAACTAGCGACTTCATGAGATTTTTGTAACACATGTCAAAATTGAATTCCTCACCTTTCCACTCACACAATTGTTTCCTCCTATATTATTAACTATGTTCTATCCTTGAAAGGATATCTGAGTTTTATTTTTCTTGTTCTCTAAATCTAAGGACTAGTTAAGGCCTATCAGATCTAAGTTCAAACATTCAAATAATTGTTACATTTCTCCTGTTGTCACCACCTAATCTTAAGTATCCATGACACATGACCGATCATTATTATAAAGGTAGACTCCAGTCTCCTCTCTCCCTACTCGCATGTCTTATCCTTGCAAGCCATCCTACATTTCTACATTTTTCTCCAGATCACCTTTCTTCCCAACAGTTAAACACCTTCAGTGGTAATCAGGAACTAGACTTTGAAGTGACCACACATTTTGCTGTAGCCTGTGTATATATAATTAAGCAGAATATTTTGAGGCAGCCTAAGGCACTAAAATCACCACATAAACTTCATTCAGACAAATTGGTTCACTTCTGGCATCAATCTCCAATACTCACTGTCATATCTCTTTCTGAGTCACAATTATTAACCCTAGATTTATCTTAGATTTACTTGTGGAGCTTCTGAGAACATGTGTCCCTATGTCAAGCCTTGGATATTATGGATCTGTCATTCTTGGATAGGCCTAGATTTGAGTGTTTCTGACTAAACACCATAAATTTCTATATTTCTTTTTTACATGGAATCATCTCCTTCTTATCATCAAATGTCCAAATTCCACTACCCCTCAAGCCATATCTCAAATGTTAAAGGTTATAATTTCTATGAAGTCTTCCATTATAAATCTCCTATCTCAGTTTGGAGAAAACTTTACAGTCCTCTGAAATGCTACAGTATTTGATACAGTGTGAACATCTCTTTCAGTCCATAACACTTTATGTTTATATGCCAGATGCCTTAGCTATTTTACTCACTACACAATTTTCTAAAGGCAACCTCTCTTCTCTTTTATCTTTGTATTGTCTAAAGCTCCTTACATTTATAAGACGTTAAATAGTTATTTTTCTGGAATGAATTTATCCCACAAAGGGCAATGTGTTACTGGCAAAAATTGTTGCTGAGGGAAATAATGTGACAGACTGAATCAATCAATTTCAAAATGTTGATTAAGTAAAAAAACACAATGTACCCACTCATGCTCTGCAGTATCTATTCTTGAGTCAGTGTCAGCATTACATCCACTAGAAAAGTCGATACATTTCCCTCTGTTTTCAGAGAGCTACTTCATTTTGTTGAGGCAGCATATTCTCCCTATATAGTCCTCCCCTTCTTCCTCCATACCTCCCTCCAACCAATTCCTAGAAAATACAGTAGAAAATAAATATCTTCACTAATGATGAAGTGTTACTGATCTGGAAGAAAAAAATAAAGGAAGGATACTTGAGAAAAAACTAATGTTCAGATGAGATTAAATGATTCCACCTCAGATCATGATCCATGCACATCACCCACAAAATGAAAATGTGATAGACCAGTCATCAGATCCATCCTATTTATCATGTCTTGATGTTAATGGTTTATTGTTAGTATTTGAGCCATTGAAGTAGTTGACATTCTCAGTCCATGAGTCTTCAGCTGCTCAATTAGTCTTCATTGACTGTAAGATGATGCTAAGGAAGATGACTTTTATTTCCAAACACTCTGAAAATGTAAGATGATGTTGATTACTTCTCAATTGTGGTATCTGTACTAGACACAGCAATACCTTTCATCTTACTTTGACCACTTCTCATGTCTCTGCCCCCTGCCTTTGAATCACAGAAAATTTATTGGAAGGTTTTTCTCCACTTTGTGGAGAAATGTGCCATTTCCCATTCAACACTGTACTTGGAAAAGCTCCAATTTTAAAAACATTATTTATTTTTTCCACCATCATACATTTAATAAGAGTTAAATTAGTGTGGGGGTTGGGGGAGGTAGTTTAAACAAACATCTTAGAGGGAGTCATGGTGAAAGTAGGGAGAGTTCCATGCCTGAGGAGGTAGAAGATGAATGGGTAAAACTGAGCACCAGCTCCCCATAGCTCAGGCAGAATCATGATATTTGATGTACAGAACAGGTATTGCTAAGATACCCCTGAAACTGATATGTTGGTTTGGTTGTTCCAGAGACTGTTTGTTGTTTGCAACAGGGGAAATTTATGGAATATTAAAATAAATTCATTTACACCCTCTAAGCATATCTGTATGGTATATTTGTGTATTTTGGTATAAAATGAGTGAAATGGTCAAACATTATTAAAAGAAAAACAACTCAATTTAATTTTTAGTAATTAACATCTCATTTCCAAAGAAATCATTCACATTTTTAAAAATCAGGGTTATATCCTTTACTCTCATTTTGATAACATCTATGTAGATATAACCATTGATATTTTACTTGAAGATAGAATAAATACTTCCTTTTATTTCATAAAAATTGTTTTAAAGAATAGATTGCAGCAACATAATTTTAATTCATTTGAAACAGACTTAAAAACTGTCTCAGCTCAAATAATATGAAATAAGAACAAAAAACAAAAATATTTGAGCCAATTGTCTCCATAATTTTTTAAGGTCTGTTTATATAATGAAGTGACCTCTAAAAAACAAATACAGTGAACATTCAGGGCACACACAGACTTTCAGGACATCCACAGCAGATTTTCTGAAGGTTCTTACTGTGAATACACTACCAAAAAGTAATTGCAACTCAATACTGAATTTATCCACTTTCAGTGACTAGGATTGTTACAGACTGAATGTTTGTGTCCTTAAAATTCATATTGTTTAATTCCTAACTCCCAGTGTGATGATGTTAGGAGGTGAGGTCTGTGGGAGGTAATTAGGTCACAAGGATGATCCCTCATGAATCGGATTAGTGCCCTTTCAAAAAGAAACGGGAGAGCTTTCTCCTCCTTCTCTCTCTCTCTGCTCTCCACCATGTAAGAATACAACCAAAAGACAGTCATCTGTAAACCAGAAAGAGAACCTTAATCATGAGAGACCATGCTGGTATGCTGATTTCAGACATCCAGCCTCCAGAAGTGTGAGAAATAAATGTTTATTGTTTACACCACCCAGCACATGGTGTTCTATTATAACAACTCACACTGACTAAAACAGCATATTCATTTTATTTGCCTATTTTTCTATTGAATTATTCTACTCTGTATTGTTTATTGGTAACAGCACTTTACATGGTAAGATAATAAAGAATCTAATCCAGGTATTAAAGAAGCAAGTCTAGGTATTAACAAATCTCTATTCTCATTCAATTTTATACTTTTCCAATATGCCAAGTGGTGCAGATGCTTCTGCAACTTACTTCAAAATAGAAGAGGGATGAGGAGGAAGGGAAGGGGAAGAAAAGATCTCACTTGACAGGCAAAATTGTAATCTGTCATTGTTACACTGAATGCAGTAGATATCTAAACATCGAATCTTTCTCTCATGAAATGCTTTTTAAGTTACTCAGAGAAAAGTCTCCATAAGGCATTTCCAATAACAGGTATCTAATGGGGGTAACGGCACCTCCTGGTCTCTGTCAACACTTCACCTTGGTTTATACATTTAAAATTTTGCACCCAGCATGTGTCATGCATGGGTAACTTTCTCCTAGAGGGAACCGTTGTATGGGTTTATTTTACAACAGCTTAGCACAAAATACCTCCTACTGGATCCACAACTGAGCTATAGGACACGTGGATCCTAGCCAGAAGCTCTATCCACTCCTAGAAGTATACTGTCATTTTACTTTGTCACTATAAACTCCTATTGCACAGCAGTAAATCATGTACTAACAATCCCTACCTTCTTTAAATCTATGAGGATAGAACTTAAAGCCTTCTGTTCTAGTTATCTATTCTTGCATAATAAACTACCCCAAACTTAATGGCATTAAACAACATTTTTTTAATCCTCCCACATTCTGTAGTTCAGGAATTTGGAAAGACCACCACTGGGATGACATTTCTCTGCTCCACAATATCTGAGGCCATAAAGGTAATGAATTGAATGGCTGGGGTGACTGGGACCTAGCACAGCTTGGGCTGCAGAATCTACTTCCCAGATCACTTTTTCACTCACATGTCTGGTTCCTTCCTGTGGCCGCTATAACAGCAAGGACTCAGGGCAGTTGAATTTCTTACATTACTGTTCCAAGGTCAAATATTCTTAGCAAATAAGGCATAATCTGGAGGGCATTTTTCTTTTTCTTTTTTTTTTTTTTCGGTACGCAGGCCTCTCACTGCTGTGGCCTCTCCCATTGTGGAGCACAGGCTCCGGACGCGCAGGCTCAGCGGCCATGGCTCACGGGCCCAGCCACTCCGTGGCATGTGGGATCTTCCCGGACTGGGGCACGAACCCGTGTCCCCTGCATCGTCAGGAAGACTCAACCACTGCGCCACCAGGGAAGCCCAGGAGGGCATTTTCTTGATGCCACATTTTCAAAAGATTCTGTCCTTGGCCCTTCTTGTTCTGTTGTGAGCTGCTGCCAAAGTTCTGAGATGTGAAAAATTCCATTTTAACACCCTGTAACTGTGTATTCTTTAAAGTGCTCTGTCTCCACTGTTAGCATCTACAAAATCAATATATGTATATTCAATTATAATGGTTGATTGTTTATTCCACCATTTATATATTCTCTACAACTCTGTTGTGGAGCAGAGTTTTCAACCTGGGTTGCCCACTGGAATCATCTGGGAGGACTTTAAAAATCCCAGTGCCCAGGACATACTGACCCCAACCAATTAATTAAAAATCCTGGGGAGTGGACTCTGGCATTGGTTTTTTTTTTTTTAAGTTCCCTAAATGATTCAAATGTGTAGCCAAGATTGATAGCCAGTACTATGGAGCCAGCCCATTCTCATCACTGTCCTTGGTGGTAATCCTCCTGGTTATATTCTCATGTCTTCTAACTGAAACGCATACCCAGTCATATTGTCAGCTTTCAAAAAATAAATCTTTGGAATGTCAATTGTAATGCTTTAAATATATGAAATATTTTGGAGGAGAACTGTCACCTTTGTAAGATTAAAATATTCCATCCAAGGACAGCCTATTTTTCTTTGATTATTTTTGTATCTTTTTTATGTTATTTTATTACGTTGAGTCTTTATTTAAATAATATTTATTACTTAAGTTTATTCCTAGTTATTTAGTTTTAATATTTTTAGATGTTATGAATGGGATTTTCCAATTTATGTTTTAATTGCTTGTTTGGGGTCTATATTTAGACTATAGAGTTTTAAACATTTTTGTACCTGAAAACAATTGTAAATTTTGTTATAGTTGACATTTCACTGATTATCTTGGCTGTTCCTCGTAAAAATTATATGGTCTGCAAATAATTAAAAACTGTTATCTTGCTTCCAATATTTATACTTTTTAAGGTTCTTACCTTATATCATTGGTTCAAAATATAAATGTTCAATACTCATGTCAAAAATGGCAAATAGCTTATCATTTAATGTGATGAATTTTGGAGTTGCCTTTTTAGGTGATATCTAAAAGAAGTTAGTTAAATGATAAGTTCACTGTAATAGTTGTGCTTTTTTGAAAAATCTATAATTACTGGCTCCACCATTAACCTGATGAAGAGATTAGAAACAGGGAGACTTGGGACTGCCAAGAAAATAGCTACGAGAGTATGGAAGGTATGAAAACTTGGAAAATATTCAATGATAAAACAAATAACATTGAGAATAAGTTGTCTGGAAATGTATTCCAAAGCAGTTGAAGTATAACACAGATGAGTATGGAATAGATAAATATCTAGAATCTTCTGGACACAGTGCCATATGCTGGTCATTTTCTGACTACTTTTACAAAAACAGGTTGCTCAGGACAGAAATTTCCAAACTTGAGCACAAGCCACCATATGGAGGTCTTACTAAAATGTGTATTTCTGAGTCTTTCCCCGAAAGTTTCTGACCTAGTAGGTTTGAATATTCCTCATGTTCAGGTCTTAGCCTTTAGTGACAAATGGTTGAGAAAAAGGGAACTCTTGGCAATTTCTCTATGACTGAGTGAAGCTTGGCTGTCATGCTGAGAATGTATTGTTCTCTAGACTGTGAGTCCCAAAGTCTATCCACACATACAAAATCCATTCTTACATATGTTCACAGACCTGTTTCCTTTTCCTCTCCTTCAGTTAAATTATAATTAAACAATATATAATGACATAATTTTCAGTGAAGGAATATGGAATCTATATTTGGGGACATAAATGATGAAGAGGATAGAATTTATTTAAAGCGAACATGATTGGCAAACAGCCACCACCAAAATGTATGTGTGTACATATATTAAATTTATTGTAATTAATAGGAAAACATTTGTCCATTCACAAGATGTACCTGGATTGAAAGTCTAATTTAAAAGTTTTTACTCATAGGAAAAGTTTATCTATGAATCCAAACAGGCAAGTTGAATTGAGCAATGAACTGTAATTTAGAAAGAGCCGAGAGTGCACTGATGTTTATTTTCCTTGCAAGATAACTATCAGGTCCCAAATTTTAATGTATGTTCTCTAATCTATTACTGTTCACACATAGTTTTTCTTAATCATCTATATAGTATCATCTGGTTCCCATTCAGCTAAAGATGACTTGAAATGTGTCACAGCTGTGTTAGAACTGCCAATGAAAAATTATACTTACTCTTTGACTTTTAGCTCTTATATATGCTCTGACTTAAGCAAGGTTTACAAATATTCTGGAAGACAGTTTTTATACTTTACTTCTTGAGCAGATAGTTATGTATGGTATTTTATTTTCTGATGTTTATCAACAGCTTTCCATTATTTGTCCTTTACTGGAATACATAGGAGATAAGTGATTGGTAGATTGGAGTTACACTAGCATCATTGAAAAAAGAAAAGTCAAACAACTTTAACCTGTTTCATGTGAATTCCAAAAGCAAAATTGCACATGCATTTAGCAAACCTTCCAGTTTATATTGTTGAAATGTTTCTGAGCTCCTTTCTTTACCTTATTCTGCAGGAGGACACTCTTAAATTCCTGCTACAAGCATATATCTAGCAGTTTGTTCTGGCAATAATATTCATAACAGATTAAAGGAAACATTCAAATTAAGTTCTCATAAATATTACCTCGGAACTCATTCTGCTTTTATCCATCCAATGAGTGACACTCAAGCCTTGCTAAAAGAAAGAAGGGATTTTTTACTTTTACAACCATGATTAGAACAGAATGAATATGTGTAATATGTATACTGAATGAATATATATATATATATATATGTGTGTGTGTGTATATATATATACACACAGACATTCTGTTTTGGCTCTTTCCAACACACAATAAAAACAATAATAAAAAATTTTATTTAAAAAATGTGCAATTATCTAAACCCCAGTTACACATATTTAGTGATATTACACATGTTTAAATGTCCCATAGTTTTAAAGCAAACAAAAATAAGAAGTAGGAAGGTAAACAAATTTAAAATGGCTTTCAAAAGTGCTTCAGGTGTATTTCATTTACTGTTTAGATAATATCATTTAAGATTTTTGTTTTTCTCTTCTGATGTTATTTTTTGCAAAAAGACCTTGTGTTGTATTACTTTATTTATGTACAGAGAAGAAACAGCATAAGCATGGGTGAGAGACTAATTTCTTGATGTTATAAATTGTTCTATAATTGCTATAGGTTTCATTTACCTTTTTTTAAATGTATTTGACGATAGAGGAAGAACGTTTATTTTCTTCCTTCGCTGAAAGCAGACTATCCTTTCTTGCTTATAAAAATTAAACAAGAAAACACTTAGCTTCCACTTCTGAACCTGATTATTTCATCAATATAAATTGAAGAGTGACTTTGTAAACATTCATTCTGCTGTTGGATTTAATATATATCTACTTAAAACTCTTTGCTTTGCTTTATTTTTGGTATGTTGACATTCAATTCATTTACCAATTTAAATTTTGGAATCACTTAGCTACTTAGCATGTGATGTTTTTACATTTTTGCTGCGTGTGTGGGTGGGGGCATATGTGCATCCATGGACAATCAATAGCACTGCATTCTTTCTTATACATGTGTTTAATTTTATAAAATTAATTATGCAGTTTGCATTTTGAATCAACACTGCTTTCTATACTTCTACCTCTTAGTAATAAATACAAGCATGAATATGGTTTATTCATTTTAACTACTGTAGCTTGTTATCTTATATGATGGATCTTATTTTGAAGATGTGTTCTGGTGAGAATATGTGGAAATTTCTCCGTGGCACACCCACACGATCAGAATTCTAGGCCTTTTCATCTTCAGTAAACATTGCTGAATGATTATTCCATGTGGCTGTACAAATTTACACTTCCACTCCCTGGTTCCAAGTTCTTTCTTTCCCTACCTCCTCTCAATCTGCGATATTAACAGATGGTAGTAATTTAAAAAATAAAGCAGATCAATATACTATACTGACTTGGGAAAAAGCTCAGGATACGCTTTATTTTTTAAAAAAGGGATAGAACAAATGCAATATTAGAATGTGCAATGTGGCCTGATTTTGGTCAAACTATATAATAAACGTGTACTAACAAATTACAAGATCTAAGGTGATGCATATCAAATGGCTAGAATTATTACCTCAGGAACGTGAACTTGAAGTGCAAGAATGAAGGACTAAACTTTTACTGGTGATACTTTGTATTTCTTGAATTATTATAGCCAGCAAGTAATACTTAGTCATTACAAAGTAATTGTTTATTGTCAGTTAAAAAATAAAGAAAAGAGAACATAAAGAACATTCTAATATCCTTGCACGTGAAACATTCCCAGGGGCAGCCCATTAATTTCAAGAACAGTCATGCTTCTAAGAGAATAGTGAGGGTTACCAGAGCCATAATGTACAGGTGTGTAAGTTGTACACTGTACAATTCTTGGGACATAATTCATGTAGACTACTCCTTGAATGGCACCTCTTAAAGCTGCATAGTACATAGCCAGTCTAGTGGTGAGTGACATTCCTAATAACAGAAAAAGACTCTGGAATCTCCAAGAAATTATTTCACTTGCTACAGATAAAATTGGTAAAATAGTGTCAGAACTGGAGTTTCTGAGACACTAGGTCTTTCCTCATACTGGTTGAAATCTAGGGATGGTATTCCTGAAATAAAAAAGTCACCAAATGGCATTCCAGTGCTCAGTTGGGTGCCCTTCAGATTCTTATCCCAGCTATAGATTCACAGTCACGTTCCTAGGCCCTAGATGTCTGGGAAGCTACTGTCTGACAACTTGTGTGGTTGTGGTGTTATACCAGATTCTATAGAGAATAAAATGCAACTTTTAGAGCTGCATCTCAGGCAGAAATTGATGCTTTAATGGGCAAACTACCAATAGCCTTCATCAAGGGACTTCAGTTTGGATGGTTGTTGGCCAGGCTTTTGTGCCTGGACAGGCTATGCTTAGATTTGCTGTGTGGTTATCAGATATTTTCACATATGCCTAAATTTTTTTTTAAAATAACTAAATTTTGATTGAAATGGCTTTGCTTTAGATCTGGGATTAAATAGCTTTTCTATAAATGGAAGCTACATTATAAAGTGGTGGTGCTAACTTCAAAGCATAAGACATAATCTTTCAGTATTAAGCATTAGAATGTACTTTTTTAACATGAAAATTTGTTGGTTCTTTGTGAAAAGATCAAACCTCCTTTTTTGTCTTTACAAATGGTAATGCAATATTAACACAAATTGTCTTATCATTGATATATATGGTATTTGCTTTTAAAATTTCTGTGAATGTTATATCAATCTTGAGCATCTTAAGTCTTGCTAATTTTTAGACCATGAGTGATTTCACAAATACATTCTAAAATATATGATAACATGTCATTTATTTTTATTTTAATTCAAATATTTATTTGTAGTGGCCTTAAAATTGGCAGAAACAATTAGTGAATAATTATTTACTAGTGGTAAGCACTGAGCTGTATATACACATACTTGTAATCTATATGGATTTTATGTAGGGAGAACAGAGAAAGCACATGACTATGACTTTAGTACATGAATTACATTTACATAGTTAAAACATAATGTCATTTGCCAGAATCTTATTGATCATAGGCAGGTGGAACTTCCTTCATATTAAATTTAAGGCAACACATGATATATGACTTTTTGTAGGGAAAGCTACTACCAAACAAATAGGAGAAAAAAAAAAGAAATTTTATTTAAGGTAAATTTCTTAAACAGTCTATTCAGGAATCTAGAAGAACCAACCATTTACAGCAATATATTAGCTTCTAAATCTATTGTCATTCTTGTGGTAATGCATGCATAATATCAGTTTGTGGGTATAAATGTAATATCCATATATGTTTAAATATATTCAGTACACGATGATCAATTTTACTATTTATGCAGTTTTTCCTAAGTTTGAGAGTTCAAAATGAAATTTAAACATATATATTTATATCTACATATATATTTTCTCTATATATTTGCTAATGATTAGTAGTTTTTTTTTTACCCACTTTAATGTGATTTTAGAGTTTGAAACAATATTACAACTGTTAGTTGCTTCCAATGTGTAAAATACTAACCTAATGACATGTGTAGTTAATACATCTTCACCTGACATATGAGAGAAAAATTTTGAAAAGTTTACAAAGAACAAATTTGAGCTGGACTTGACTGGTACTCTGAATGCACGATGGGAGGAAGAATGGTATTTGATAGTGATATAGAAACTAATCTTATCTAGAAGAAGGGAGTGAGTCTTAAATTTGACATCAAGGGGATTTGATATGTTGTGGAAAGGAAGTAAAAACCACTGATATGACACTGAGATGATAAAACATGGGAAAAGGAAATGCTTTCCTTAGAGTCCTGCAAATGAGTTTTCAGTGGGTCATTAAATTGAGATTAGCCTTTCACAAAAGAGTTTCTACACTGCCCACTCTGTCTGATCCTGTTATTAGTATCTCCATCACTAAATTTCAAAACATACATGTATGCCTGCATTTGACACCCTTAGAATCCTCCCAATAAATGCAGATTCCCATGAAAAGTAACTCAGAAGGAACTAAAAGAATAGGCAATTCCTCACAAAGCCAGTTGCCTGAGTTTTGTTAGACCCACCCAGATTATTCTTAGGTCCTGGGAATGAGGAGTGTTGCTCATTTTCATGGATAAAGTACATTGTAGTTTGTGTGCATCACATGTTTCTCCTTGATTAAGAAGGGTTAACATTCATTTGGAAAAAGTGACCTTGAAATTGATCACATAGTTCAGTTGACTTCCTGATTGCTTTCAGCTTGTGTATAGCATAGTAGTCCAATTTCCTTTCATTTGGGTCAATTTATCTTCCTGAAACACAAAATAAATGGTTTTCTGCTAAAGCCTCAAAAGTGGTGTGCTAATGTGTTTGTTTTCTGCTTTGCAGCTGTAATTAATTTAAGCCACAGAAAATTATTATAGTGTTTATATTATAAATGACATTACTCATGTGTTATCTCTATTTTTTAAAGAAAAGGGATTAAATCTATTTTACTTGATCTGATGGCTTTCTCATTCTAAATCTCTGAAGTTTATGATGAATTACCAATTAAATTGCATTCTGTAAATTAAATTATATCAATTCAATCCAAGTTTTGCTCCCCCCACGTACTTTATCTAATTTGGTATTAAGTTGAATTTGGTAATTTCTTTCTATTTTATTTAAGCACATAGAGTTAGTTATGGCAATCATTTAAGAACATTTTTCTGTTTATATTAATTAATCCAATGTGTTACTTAATTCTATGTGGATGTCCATAAACTATTTCTAAACACATTTCTTAATATTGTTGGAAATACTAAGTACCACATTGTTTTTCCTGTGGAAAATGTTTTCTCCTGGAAGATTTTACTTACTTTGAGAAATCTTCCAGATATTAAAAATGTTGCAAACTCAAAGTGAATTCTGCTCTGATCTGAAAAAATTTTGTTCACTCATAATTACTTATATGTAGAAAGAGTATCATTAACTATAGTTTAAAAGTAAATTAAAATGAAAACAAGTTATATTCACACTTTGTTCATTTCATCATCAGCCACACCTGTTTTTCTGCATCATTATCTAGAGCTATCTCTTCACCATTTTACCTATGCCAGACGATCTCAGATATTGTGATTCAGAATTCCATGGGGGCTTGCAAATGCATATTTCCAGGCCCACTCTCAGATATTGGAAATCAGCAGCTCCAGGGTGTGTGTTGGAAATACGTCATTTTAATGAGTATTATGGATGATATTAATGTAAATTGTATGCAGATTATACATGAGGAGTTACTAATAAGGGCCATTATTTTTTGTAGTATATCTTAAGTAGAATTATAACATAAATATAAGTTTATCACCCACTTAAATATAAGCTCCTTGGGGTGTGTGGTAGAGGAGAATTTTTATTCATGTTTGCTGCTCTATCCTCAAAACCTATGACCTGGTCTATTTTAGGTCCTTAATAAATCATTGTTGAAGAAAAACTAATATGAGTGGCAAATAAACTATAACTATTTCTGTTTCTCACTCTGCTATTGACAACTGCTTAAGATAGTGTCCTACTTGTATAAACTCCATGAAATAAAGTGACTTATTTGTAGAAAACCTCCCCAAGCAGTTGCTTGATTTATGAATGTGTTTGTAACTATTGGATAACTGTCTAAGCAGTGCTGCCACTAATATCATGAGACCTCTGTGGCATAGTTAAAAATACTCTTTTGAAGTTCAAGCGATCTTGGATAGATCCCTTTCTCACAGGGAAATAGTCCCAGACTTGTTTTTCTCTTGCATATCTTTCATTCATAGAATCTATGGAGGAGGTAGTACCTTTAAGGAGATATAGTAAAAGATTGTTGTAGATGGGAGGACCTTAAAGATGGCAGAGGAGTAAGATGTGGAGATCACCTTCCTCCCCACAAATACATCTACATGTGGAACAACTCCTACAGAACACCTATTAAATGCTAGCAGAAGACCTCAGACCTCCCAAAAGGCAAGAAACTCCTCATGTACCTGACCATGAGGATGACATGTTCTTGATGCTCTGGCCAGGTGTCAGGCCTGAGCCTCTGAGGTGGGAGAGCTGAGTTCAGGACATTGGACTACCAGAGAAACCCTGACCCCATGTAATATCAATTGGTGAGATCATTCCCAAAGACCTCTGTCTCAACACTAAGACCCAGCTCCACTCAAAGACCAGCACGCTCCAGTGCTGGACACCCCATTCCAAACAACTAGCAAGACAGGAGCACAATACCACCCATTAGCAAAGATGCTGCCTAAAATAATACTAAGTTCACAGACACCCCAAAACACACCACCAGACGTGGACCCGCCCACCAGAAAGACAAGATCCAGCCTCATCCACCAGAACACAGGCACTATTCCCTTCCACCAGGAAGACTACACAACCCACTGAACAAACCTTATCCACTGGGGGCAGACACCAAAACAACTGGAACTATGAACCTGCAGCCTGCGGAAAAGACATCCCACATGCAGTAAGTTAAGCAAAATGAGAAGACAGAGAATTATGCAGAAGATGAAGGAGGAACGTAAAAACCCACAAGACCAAACAAATAAAGAGGAAATAGACACTCTACCTGAGAAAGAATTCAGAGTAATAGTAAAGATAATCCAAAATCTTGCAAATAGAATGGAGAAAATATAAGAAACATTTAACAAGAACATAGAAGAACTAAAGAGCAAACAAACATGATGAACAACACAGTAAATGAAATTAAAAATTCTCTAGAAGGAATCAATAACAGAATAACTGAGGCAGAAGAAGGGATAAGTGACCTGGAAGATAAAAGAGTGGAAAAATCAGAGAACACTGGGACAACATTAAACGTGCCAACATTCGAATTATAAGGGTTCCAGAAGAAGAAGAGAAAAAGAGACTGACTGAGAAAATATTTGAAGAGATTATAGTTGAAAACTTCCCAAATATGGGAAAGGAAATAATCAACCAAGTCCAGGAAGTACAGCGAGTCCCATACAGAATAAATCAAAGGAGAAACATGCCAAGATACATATTAATCAAACTATCAAAAATTAAATACAAAGAAAAACTATTAAAAGCAGCAAGGGAAAAACAACAAATAACATACAAGGGAATCCCCATGAGGTTGACAGCTGATCTTTCAGAAGGAATTCTGCAAGCCAGAAGGGAGTTGCAGGTCATATTGAAAGTGATGAAAGGGAAAACCTGCAACCAAGATTACTCTACCCAGCAAGGGTCTCATTCAGATTCCGTGAAGAAAGCAAAAGCTTTACAGATTAACGAAAGCTAAGAGAATTCAGCATCACCAAACTAGCTTTACAACAAATGCTAAAGTAACTTCTCTAGCCAGGAAATACAAGAGAACAAAAAGACCTAAAATAACAACTCAAAACAATTAAGAAAATGGTAATAGGAACACACATATCAATAACTACCTTAAATGTAAAAGGACTAAATACTCCAACCAAAAGACATAAACTGGCTGAATGGATACAAAAACAAGATCCATATATATGTCATCTACAAGAGATGCACTTCAGACCTAAGGACACATACAGACTGAAAATGAAGGGATAGAAAATGATATTCCATGCAAATGGAAATCAAAAGAAAGCCAGAGTAACAATTCTCATATCAGACAAAATAGTCTTTAAAACAAAGATTATTACAAGAGATAAAGAAGGACACTACATATTGATCAAGGAATCAATCCAAGAAGAACATATAACAATTGTAAATATTTATGTACCCAACGTAGGAGCACATTAATACATAAAGCAAATGCTAACAGACATAGCAGGGGAAATCGACAGTAACACAATTATGGTACGGGACATTAACACCCCACTTTCACCAATGGAGAGATCAACCAAAATCAATAAGGAAACATATGCTTTAAATGACACATTAAACAAGGTGGACTTAATTGATATTTATATGATATTCCATCCAAAAACAACAGAATACACTTTCTTCTCAAGTGCTCATGGAACATTCTCTAGGATAGATCATATCTTGGGTCACAAGTCAAGCCTTGCTAAATTAAAGAAAACTGAAATTGTATCAAGTATCTTTTCCAACCACAATGCTATGAGACTAGATATCAATTACAGGAAAAAAGTCTGTAAAAAATACAAACACATAGAGGCTAAACAATACACTACTTAATAACCAAGAGATCACTGAAGAAATCAGAATAAATAAAAAAATACCTTGAAACAAATGACAGTGAAAACATGATGACCCAAAACCTATGGGATGCAGCAAAAGCAATTCTAAGAGGGAAGTTTCTAGCAATACAATCCTACCTCAAGAAACAAAAAACATCTCAAATAAACAACTTAACCATACACCTAACACAATTAGAGAAAGAAGAACAAAAAATCCTAAAGTTAGCAGATGGAAAGAAATCTTAAAAATCAGATCAGAAATAAATGAAAAAGAAATGAAGAAAACAATAGCAAAGATCAATAAAGCTAAAGGCTGGTTCTTTGAGAAGATAAAAATATTGATAAACCATTAACCAGACTCATCAAGGAAAAAGGGAGAAGACTCAAGTGAACAGAATTACAAATGAAAAAGGAGAAGTAACAACTGACACTGCAGAAATACAAAGGATCGTGAGAGATTACTACAAGCAACTATATGCCAATAAAATGGACATCCTGGAAGAAATGGACAAATTCTTAGAAAAGCACAATTGTCAGAGACTGAACCAGGAAGAAATAGAAAATATAAACAGACAAATCACAAGCACTGAAATTGAAACTGTGATTAAAAATCTTCCAACAAACAAAAGCCCAGTACCAGATGGCTTCATAGTGAATTCTACCAAATATTTAGAGAAGAGCTAACACTTATCTTTCTCAAACTCTTCCAAAATACAGCAGAAGAAGGAACAGTCCCAAACTCATTCTACAAGGCCACTATCACCCTGATACCAAAACCAGAAAAAGATGGCACAAAGAGAAAAGCTAGAGACCAATATCACTGATGAACATAGATGCAAAAATCCTCAACAAAATACTAGCAAACAAAATCCAACAGCATATTAAAAGGATCATACACCATGATCAAGTGAGGTTTATCCCAGGAAAGCAAGAAATATTAAATATACACAAATCAATCAATGTGATACATTATATTGACAAACTGAAGTATAAAATCCATTTGATAAGTGCAATAGATGCAGAAAAAGCTTTTGACAGAATTCAACACCAATTTATGATAAAAACTCTCCAGAAAGTATACATAACTTAGCTCAACAAAGTAAAGGCCATATATGACAAACCCACAGCCAACACCATTCTCAATGGTGAAAACGTGAAACCATTTCTCCTAAGATCAGGAACAAGACAAGTTTGCCTACACTCACCAAAATTATTCAACATAGTTTCGGAAGTTTTGTTTTTGTTTTGGTTTTTAACATCTTTATTGGAGTATAATTGCTTTACAATGGTGTGTTAGTTTCTGCTTTATAACAAAGTGAATCAGTTATATATATACATATGTTCCCATATCTCTTCCCTCTTGTGTCTCCCTCTCTCCCACTCTCCCTATCCCACCCATCTAGGTGGTCACAAACCACCTAGCTGATCTCCCTGTGCTATGCGATTGCTTCCCACTAGCTATCTATTTTACGTTTGGTAGTGTATATATGTCCATGCCACTCTCACTTTGTCACAGCTTACCCTTCCCCCTCCCCATATCCTCAAGTCCATGCTCTAGTAGGTCTGTGTCTTTATTCCCGTCTTACCCCTAGGTTCTTCGTGACATTTTCTTTTCTTCTTAGATTCCATATATATGTTTTAGCATATGGTATTTGTTTTTCTCCTTCTGACTTACTTCACTCTGTATGACAGACTCTAGGTCTATCCACCTCACTACAAATATCTCAATTTTGTTTCTTTTTATGGCTGAGTAATATTCTATTGTATATTTGCACAACATCTTCTTTATCCATTCATCTGTTGATGGACACTTAGTTTGCTTCCATGTCCTGGCTATTGTAAATAGAGCTGCAATGAACATTTTGGAACATGACTATTTTTGAATTATGGTTTTCTCAGGGTATATGCCCAGTAATGGGATTGCTGGGTCATATGGTAGTTCTATTTGTAGTTTTTTAAGGAACCTCCATACTATTCTCCATAGTGGTTGTATCAATTTACATTCTCACCAGCAGTGCAAGGGTGTTCCTTTTCTCCACACCCTCTCCAGCATTTATTGTTTCCAGATTTTTTGGTGATGGCCATTCCGAGCAGTGTGAGATGATATCTCATTGCAGTTTTGATTTGCATTTCTCTAATGATTAATGAGGTTGAGAATTCTTTCATGTGTTTGTTGACAATCTGTATATCTTCTTTGGAGAAATGTCTATTTAGGTCTTCTGCCCATTTTTGGATTGGGTTGTTTGTTTTTTTGATATTGAGCTGCATGAGCTGCTTGTAAATTTTGGAGATTTATCCTTTGTCAGTTGCTTCATTTGCAAATATTTTCTCCCATTCTGAGGGTTGTCTTTTGGTGCTGTTTATGGTTTCCTTTGTTGTACAAAAGGTTTTAAGTTTCATTAGGTTCCATTTGTTTATTTTTGTTTTTATTTCCACTCCTCTAGGAGGTGGGTCAAAAAGGAACTTGCTGTGAAGTTTTAACCACAGCAATCAGAGACAAAAAAATAAATAAATAAAAGGAATCCAATTTGGAAAAGAAAAAGTAAAACAGTCACTGTTTGCAGATGACAGGATACCATACATAGAGAATACTAAAGATGATACCAGGAAATTACTAGCACTAACCAATGAATTTGGTAAAGTAGCAGATTACAAAATTAATGCACAGAAATCTCTTGCATTCCTAAACACTAATGATGATGTATCTGAAAGAAAAATTAAGGAAACACTCCCATTTACCATTGCAAGAAAAAGAATAAAATACCTAGGAATAAGCCTACCTAAGGAGCCAAAAGACCTGTATGCAGAAAACTATGACACTGATGAAAGAAATTAAAGATGATACGAACAACAGAGAGATATTCCTTGTTCTTGGAAGAATCAACATTTTGAAAACGACTATACTACCCAAAGCAATCTACAGAATCAATGCATTCCCTATTAAACTACCACTGACAATTTTCACAGAAGTAGAACAAAAAATTTAACGATTTATATTGATACACAAAAGGCCTTGGATAGCCAAAGCAATCCTGAGAAAGGAAAATGGAGCTGGAGGAATCAGGCTCCCAGACTTCAGACTATACTACAAAGCTATAGTTATCAAGACAGTATGGTACTGGCATGAAAACAGAAATATAGATCAGTGGAACAGGATGGAAAGCCCAGAGATAAATCCATGCACATATGGTCATGGATTTGGATAAAGGAAGCAAGAATATACAATGGAGAAAAGACAGCTTCTTCAATAAGTGGTGCTGGGAAAACTGGACAGCTACATATAAAAGAATGAAATTCAATCACTCCCTAACACCATACACAAAAATAAACTCAAAATGAATTAAAGACCTAAATGTAAGGCCAGACACTATAAAACTATTTGAGGAAAACTTAGGCAGAACACTCTATGACATAAATCATAGCAAGATCCTTTTTGACCCACTACCTAAAGAAATGGAAATAAAAACAAAAATAAACAAATGGGACCTAATGACACTTAAAAGCTTTTGCATAGCACAGGAATCCATCAACAAGACAAAAAGACAACCCTCAGAATTGGAGAAAGTATTTGCCAATGAAGCAACTAAGAAAGAATTAATCTCCAAAATTTACAAGCAGCTCATGTAGCTCAATATCAAAAGAACAAACAACCCAATCGAAAAATGGGAAGATGACCTAAATAGACATTTCTCCAAAGAAGTTATACAGATTGCTAACAAACACGTGAAAGGATGCTCAATATCACTATTCATTGGAGAAATGCAAATCAGAAGTTCAGTGTGGTATAACCTCACACCAGTCAGAATGGCTAGCATCAAAAAATCTAGAAACAATAAATGCTGGAGAGGGTGTGGAGAAAAGGGAACCCTCTTGCACTGTTGGTGAGAATGTAAATTGATACAGCCACTATGGAAAACAGTATGGAGGTTCCTTAAAAAACTACAAATAGAACTACCATATGACCCAGCAATCCCACTACTGGACATATACCCTGAGAAAACCATAATTCAAAAAGACACATGCACCACAGTGTTCATTTCAGTACTATTTACAATAGCCAGAACATGGAAACAACATAAGTGTCCATTGACAGATGTATGTATAAAGAAGATGTGACACATATATTCAATGGAATATTACTTATTCATAAAAAGAAATGAAACTGAGTTATTTGTAATGAGGTGGATAGACCTAGAGTCTGTCATACAGAATGAAGTAAGTCAGAAAGAGAAAAACAAATACCATATGCTAACACATATATATGGAATCTAAAAAAAAAAAAAAAAACTTTCTGAAGAATCTACGGGCAGGACAGGAATAAAGACATAAAGACGTAGATGTAGAGAATTGACTTGTGGACATGGGGAGTGGTAAGTGTAAGCTGAGACGAAGTGAGAGAGTGGCATGGACATATATATGTACATTGCCAAACGTAAAATATAAAGCTAGTGAGAAGCAGCCGCATAGCACAGGGAGATCAGCTCGGTGCTTTGTGACCACCTACAGGGGTGGGGTAGGGAGGGTGGGAGGGAGATGCAAGAGGGAGGATATATGGGGTTATATGTATACGTGTAGCTGATTCACTTTGTTATACAGCAGCAACTAACACAACAATGTAAAGCCATTATACTCCAATAAAGGTGCTAAAAAAAAAAAATAGGAAAAAAAAAAAAGATTCAACTGATGAGGCTTCCCTGGTCGTTCAGTGGTAAAGAATCTGTCCTGCAATGCAGGAGATGCAGGTTTGGTTCCTGGTCAGGAAACTAAGATCCCACATGTCACGGGGAAACTAAACCCACGTTCCTCAACTAGAGAGTTCCATGTGCCACAAACTACAGAGCCCATGCACTCTGGATCCCACCCACCACAACTGTAGAGAGAAAACCTATATGCCACAATTAGAGAGAATCCTGCACGCCGCAATAAATGATCCTGCATGCCACAACTAAAGACCCGACACAGCCAAAAATAAAAAATAAAATTAAAAAAAGATTGAACTGAGAAAGCCTTGTCCATAGCCGTTTTAGAAGGGCCACAAGCTCTTCCTTCAGTGTGTGTTCTAAGAACACACCACAGAGAGGTGGAAAGAAGCAGCACAATATGTGATCTGAGGCTCTAAGCCTTCAGGGAATGTTTCATTGTCCCATCAGATGTGACTTACAAAACAAAAATTCAAAGATAAAATTATTAAGAATTTTTATGATATGAAACAACTTCAGAGCATCCAACCCCAAGGGTGTGGCTCTTGTTAGGACAATAATTTCTGTGCCAGCCATGGTCACACACCCCTGAGGGTTAAGATTTTCTATTCATGTACCTACGGGGTGTCTTTTCACTGTTCAAAGAAATATTTCTACACAAGGTAGCTTGTATGCTCCATCAATGTATACAATTTTTTGGACAGCCCATAGGCTATAAGCAGGCAGCTGTTGATGTAAGGCCCATACTACACAATGAACAGATGAACAGCTAATGTGGATCTTTGACGTTTCCCTTGAATGGAGGTGAATGATCTGTAGATACAGACTAAAGTGTCCAGGTGTTGACTAGGCTGCCACAGAATTGCTTGCCATTGGGCAAGAAAATAACCATGGGTCTCTGTGGACTGAATTCCCTCTTTTCACAATCCCTTCCTCCTGTAAATCACGCATCATCTCTGGTCCCAGGCAGGCAGGCGACATGAAGTGGTCTAATTCTTCCTCTCTTCTATTTCCAGCTTCACATTACGGTATAGATTTTTTACTCCGCTCCCATTTTGCCCTTCCTTCTCCTAAGCCTGTTTCAGAAGTAATAAAAACATAAACAATGATTGTTCTCTTACTATTCTTGTCATAATAATCTTACATCTCCTTGAGGCACTATGGCTTCCTCTGAATTGAAAAAAGACATCAAATAAGGTGGTTGGAAAAATAGGCAAAGATTAACATATCAAGACGTAATCATGTTAAACACATATGGTATGTGAAGAATATTCAATTTTGAAAAAGAAGATTTAAAGTAGCAGGAATCAGTCTGCACAGTTTCATGACATATTATCTAGCTACAGTAATCAAGACTGGATGATACTAGTTAAAGTATAGACCTATAGGTCAATGGAAGAAAATGGAACCCCCAAGTAGACCTACCTGCTATTCCTGATTTTTTAAAAAAAGTTGAAAAGCAATTCAATGGAGGAAAGATAGCCTGTTCAAGAGATGATTATGGAGCAATTGGGCATCTATAGGCAAAACAAAAAACAAAATAAATAAAGTGAACCTTGACTTGAATCTCATACCTTATACAAAATAAACCCAAAATGAACCATGGATTTAAATGTAAAACATAATGTTATAAAACTTGCATTAAAATATAGGAGAAAATCTTGAGGATCTAGAGGTAAGAATAATTTTTAAATTGGATGTCTAAAATATAATACATAAAAGGAAAAGTTGATTTGAACTTTCTGAAAATTAAATAGCATTTACTCTGAAAATACTCTTGTTAAACGGATAAAGAAAGAAGCTACAAGCTAGGAGAAATATTTGCAAACCACATACCTGACAAAAGTCTAGTTTCTAAGATTATATAAATCACAAAATCCAGCAGTTAAAAAAAAAAAATTATAATCTAATTAGAAAACAGGGAAAAGACATGAGCGACCATTTCCATGGGATATACAGGTGGCACATAAAAGCATGAAAATTCAATTCAACACCTTTAGCCATTAGGAAAATTTATATTGAAATTACAATGAGTTATGCTATATGCCTATCATAATGCCTAAAATAAGACTTTTAAAAGTGAAAACAAATGCTAGTGAAAATACAGAGAAATTGGTTGCACATACATTGCTGGTGGCAGTGTAAAATGGTACAGCAACTCTAGAAAACACTTTGGAATCTTTAAAGAAATAAATGTGAAACTACCATATGACCCAGCAACTGCACCTATGGATATTTCTTCCAGAGAAATTAAAATGTACATTCACACGCAAACCTATACAAAATTTTTTATAGCAGTTTTACTCATAACAGAACTGGAAGCATCAACTATGGTACATCCGTACCATGGAATACAATTCAGAGAGAAAAAAAAAAAAAAAAATCTGGACTATTGATATACATGATAACTTGTATATATCTCCAGAGAATTATACTGTGTGAAAACAAATCTCAAAATGTTGCATGATACATGATTACATTTATATAACATTCTGAAAATGACAAAATTGTGGAAATCGAGACCTGATTCATGGTTGCCAGAGGTTAAGATGGAGGGAAGTGAGTGAGGCACGATGGAAATGACTGTGATTATAGAAAGGCAACATAAGGACTTCTTGTGATGACAAATTGTTCTGTATTTTTATTATATCCTATCAATATTCTAGTAGAGATATTTATATTATAGTTTTGCAGAATGTTATTTTTAAGGGAAACTGCGTAAAGAGTATATATAAGATCTCTGTGTATTATTTCTTACAATAGAATATAAATCTATAATTATCTCAGAATAAAATTTAATTAAAAGTTATGCTGTCTTGCATGAAAAATTAATATGACTATGGATAATACACTATAGCTTATGTTAAAGTCCTAGAAAGAACTAAATGTGGTTTACAGAGATTTGGAAAATACCCTAGTGCACCACTGTGTCAGAGGAGTTAGCTACACTCTGCATATACTTTTCATTACAACAAGAATGTGTGCCTTTCACTATATTTTTTGTAGTTAGACTATTTTTATATCATTATTAAATTCAATTTCTTTGGATAATTTCTTTGGACTTCAAAATGGATGGTATTTTAAGCTTACATATATACAACCAAACAACATCTGATTTCATAAAACAGAATATTTTGCAATCCTTAAACTCTGAAATGATTTTTTCTCTTTTAAATCTGACTATACACTGAAAAAGATTAAAATACTTCAACCAAGTTAAGGGTAAAGTCTGATTTTCTTATAATTATGTGAAGTAGTGTTTAACTTAGTTTAGCATTTTGCTTTTCCATCACCATTTTAGCATAATAGATCAAAGATAATCTCCGCCGAAGAGGTGCCTAGTTCCTGTTTTGCAAACTTGGGACACTTCTTCTCATCTAATGTTCACTCCTTTATTAGGTCTTACTTAATGAGATGAATTATAACCAGAAGACTAGAAAACAAACAACAAACAAATGAAAAAAAAAAAAAAAGCAAGACAAATATTTATACAATAAAAGCATGCATAAAGATGGTGAAACTCAATTTCTCATTATTTTCATGGAAGCCTATTATATTCTATATACTTATCCTTGTTTTTATAGGATTTGGATCAGGATTAAGAAGTTTTCAATATTGTGTTGCTGTTACACATAAGCGACTGTAATCAAAATATTATGAAGTGCTAGTATTTTTTAGTGAAAATATTTATGAAATTACAATAATTTTGTTGGTTGAAAACTCTGAAGAGGGCAAACAAACTTTTCAAACTATTTGTGTACCTCCAAATGGAGGTCTTAGGGCACCTTCAAATAATCTAAATGAAGACTAACATTAGGAAATTTTTGATTTAATAAAATTAGAGTTTCTGAAATAGTTATGCTTTATATTGATATATCTTCTTCATGGTTACTTTGAGTTCAAGATGTGACAATTATTTTTTCAAGTGTGTATTAACTCATTTTAAATAATAAAAGTACATATTTTCACTTGTCTTACTCCAGAAAACTAAACCTATAATTACAACCTCAAGGAAATGAAATGTGTAATTATATTATCAAAATGAATTTCAAAGGATATTAGTATTTTAGTGTAAAAATGCTTCTGAATGCAGAAAAAGAAACATTGGGACAGCAAAACATAGCTCACTTGAAATATTTTGACTGATTAAATTGAACTATACATCTATTTTTAAAAAGTGATGGTTAAAATAAAAAATATCTGTGTCATCTCATTCAGTGATATAACCTTAAAGGAAGCTCAGCATATATGCTGCAGCATAAATTACAGGTTTGGCATCCGAATCCCACTCCTACACTTATCAACACTGTTACTTCATGATATTACCTAACATCTCTAAGATCCAATTTCTTCAGCTGTAAATTTGTAGTAGTTACCTCACTGAGTTACTAGAAGATAGAATAAGTTGATTCATTTATAGCACTTACCACTGCCTGGCTTTAAGTAGGTGCTCCAAGAATATGTAATATAAGAGTATAAATATAAAGGGAATATGTCTGATCTCTCTATTCAGATAAATCTGCCTTCTTTCCCATCAGTTGGCATAGGCAACAGTCATTTTATTTTTGATTCATTAATAGAACCACTTTGTAGCTGGTCAAGAAACAGGATCCCTGTGGGAAACCCATTTTGGGTTTAGAAATAGGAAAAGAGGCAAAGAAGTATATGCTAAGGAAAAGGTATAAAAATATTCAGTGCAATTTAACACCAAAACACTAAGGGCATATTTTTCATTCCTTGCAATGATGCTACAGAGAATTAACTATGGTGACATAATACATGTGTTAGAGTCAGTCTCATTTGTTAAACATTAATTTGTGACCACCTGCTAGACTCTTTACTATCGAGTTGTTTAAGGGGGATCACCTTGAATGTACTGAAAATTATGTTCTTTTCATAACTGTTCTCCGTGAATAAAACCCTTTTAAATTCTGGAATCCTTTCCTTCCTGCCAATTAGTGCCAACTCTAGGTAGAACCACCTACACACAGAATCATTAGCCAGCTATGCATAACTCTTTGCCTTTAGCCATCAAAAAGACCAAGCCTCTCAACAAATGAGTTCAGGACTTACCTTAAGAGACAGCTATTGAAACTTGGATGTACACCAAACCCCAAGTATGCTAGCTACGGACTTTGCTTTATTTACCAAGAATACATCATCTTGATCCAATCATTTTCCAAAGGGATTCTGGGGTGAAACTCAGAGGCAGAAAACTGTTTTCTTCCCAAAATAAACAAATGGATTTGACACTGAGGGAGAAATATTATAAGTTTAAGCCTTTCCCAAGTAAGAAGTCATAAGTTCAGAGAATATGATTTGCTATCCATTCTGACTGTGCTATTTAAACTAGAAGATGACCCAGTGACTTATTTTTGTTCCTAGCTTCCCAAACTAAGTTCAAGAAGTTATTGTAAAAAGAAAACTTGAACCAGTGTTGTTGTGCCACCTGTGGAATAATTAACCTATCAGTTCTCATTCTAACACTGAATTTGTATGGACTCCACATATTTTGAGATGTGAAATATAAGCAAATTATACACATATGTAACATGCCTGATAGCAATTATCATGAGAAAAATGACTTAACTTCTGAAGCATTTTTAATTTCTTTCCATTTGACATAGTATACATAAATCCTAGAAAACCTCTGATGTTGTGAACTAGATGGCTTAATTACGTACATGAATGGGAAATAAGGAGTCAATAGAAATAAGCTGGAAGTAAAAATAGTTTTTAGGATCAAAAGAAAAATTTTTGCTTAAAGGAAAGAAAGTGGGAAAGAAGAAGATGAGACTGGAAACAGAAACTAGCCAATAAACAAAGTGCTAGTTGTAAATCACTGTAAGTTTTAGGATTTGGCAAGAAATGTAAGCAATGGAAGTTGAAATTGGGAATTGGGAGCACAATTAAAATATTTTAGCTAAAGTAGTCCAAGCGCATAAATGTCAAAA